>NW_026699916.1:0-46175 GCF_030435755.1 Ochotona princeps | reverse complement strand
GCTGCTGTTGGTGCTGCCCCATCGTCTTTCGCTGTGTGGCTGCGGTCGTCTGAGGTGTTGCTGCGGCTGCTGTGGCTGCTGCTACATTAGAAATGTGCGCTGCTGTTGCGCGGCCTCTGGAATACGTGTGTTGCTGGTGTATCTTCTCTTTCGTTTTCAACGTGTATGTGTGTCGGTGCCGGCGCTGCTCCATCTGTGTCTGTGTTTGTGTGGAGAGGCTGTCGTGTGGAGCGCTGCTGCTGCTGCTGCCACATTCGATACGTGTACTGCTGCAGCTGTGGCGCGGCGTCCTGGGGGGTATGTGTACTGCTGCTGCTGCTTCTACTACTACGTATGTGTGTGCTGCCGCAACTGCTGCTTCGTCTGTGTGTGTATGTATGTTGTGGTAGTGCTGCGTTGTACATCACGTCGTGGAAGGCTACTGCCAGCTCACGTGGGATGGCGATGCTGCTGCTGCTGCTGCTGCAGCTGCTTGGTTAGCACCTACGTAGGCTACAGTTGCATATATACATACACTTAAATACACACATACATTCATACATACATACGTATACTTACGTGCGTATACACACTCACACGCTTCTTTTAGTACACACATGGGCTACTGCTGCGTACATACATACATTTGTATACGTATGTACATAGAGAGATTTACACGTTTCAGGTGTATATAGGTGCTGTTGCTGTGGCTACTTCCAGAATGTGAGTATGTGTGCTCTTGCTGCTGCATCGTACATCTGTTCGTGGGGGGCTGCTGCTGCTGCTGCGTGAGATGCTGCTGCTGGTTCTTATTCATCTTCAGTACATGTCCGGGCTCGCGTCGGTGCCTCCAGTGTATATGCGTGCTGTTGCTGTTGCTGCCTGCGGTTTGCGTGTACACGTGTGCTGCTGCTGCTTCGTTTTCTTCTGCGCTGATGTGCTGCAGCCTTGAACAGGTTGCTGGATGACAATAGGGAGTTGTATGTGGCTGAGACAAACACCGTTGTGAAAGCGCATGAAGATTTTCTGCTCTTCGCAACGCAAAATCCAGCCTCGAAGGGATCTAGCAGCAATGGCAGCAGCTATGGAGGAAGGAAAGAACTGTCAGCAGCATTTCGAAATCGCTTTACACAACTTTACTTTTCTCCTTTTGCTGCGGAAGACCTCAGCTGCATGCTTCAGCACCGGTGCTGCCTCCCTGCCTCTCGTGCTGCTGCCATGCTGGCAGTCTACAATGACCTCGCTACTCGTAGATCTCGAGCAGCTGTACGTACGCCACACAAAAGCATATGCCTTCTCTAATTATATACTCTCTTCTGTATGTGTGTTTGTCTGTGTAGACTTACATACAGGTATATGGACGTGGGTTTACTTGTGTGTTTGTCTCTTTGTGTATGCTTTTATATGTGCGTGTATGTGTGCATATGTATGTATATGTGTATCTATTTGTATATATATAAATGTATGTGTGTATACATATGTATATATGTATACATATGTATGTGTACGTACGTACGTATGTACATGTGTGTGTGTGTGTGTGTGTTAGAGAGGGAGAGAACTTTCTGATTATGTGGCTGGTGTCTCTGCGTCTGTACCATTGTATGTGTATGTGCATGTATATATAGGTGTTTGTGTATGTGTGGGTATATCTATATATGTGGAGGTAGGTGTGTGTGTGTGTGTGTGTGTCTGTATGTGTGTGAGTGTTTGCATGTATGTATGTATGTTTGTGGATATGTATATATGCATGTATGTACGTATGCATGTACACATGTATGCATGCATGTATGTAGAGGGGTACATATGAGAAAGAAAGCTTTCTGTTTATGTGGCCAAGGTGTTTGCGTATGTACCAAAGTGTGTATTTGTACCAGTGTATATATATGTAAGTGTATGTGTATTTATGTATTTATGTATGAATGTATTCCCCGGTGGGTGTGTATGTATACGTGTGTGTGTATCTGTATTTGCGTCATCATTTCGAACCAGGGTGTGTGGTGCTGCTGCTTCCCTCTCTCTCTTTCTGTCTCTCTCACTCTATATATATACATATGAACATTTATATGTGGAAGAGCCCTTCTTCTATGTATAGAGGATGTTTGCATGCACAGGGACATTGCTGTGGCTACTTTTTTTCGTCGACCTCAGTTGTTCTTGTAAATATCTTGCTGTTGTCGCTGCGGTTCGATTGCTTCCGGTAAGTATGTACCTACATGTGTTTGTGTATTAGAGAACGCTTTCCTCTTCACACACACACACACCCCCATACATACACACTGCAGCTGTGTGCATGCATATACTGGAAATGCTGTGGCCTACATTTGGTACTGCGAAGCTGTATCGAACTTATGGCTGACTTTCGTAGCTCGAAGGGTATGTAGTCGTGCTCTGCATGCACGAGTGTGAAGCTCTCACTAAAATTACGCTACTACAATTCTCTCTTTTTCTCACATTTGCACTCTGCAGTCTTCCCCCAGCTCATCTCTCTATGTCTCTCTGTCTCTCTGCCTATATACATACATGTGTATGTGCACATACTCTGTCTCTGTATCTATATATATACATGTGTATACACATGTACATTTGCAATATCCTGTCAAGAGTCACTCGTCGTGTATGCACATGCAGCCATTCAACTGACGCGCTCCTTCGTAATGCACGCAACCAACTCCTAATTCTTTATGCTCAAGAAAACCATGTAGCTGTATTACATATGTACATATATATATTTGTAGATGCACATGTAGTACATGAGCATTCAACTCTCCTGCTGCATGCATGTGAATCTGTCTGCTTGTATACTTCCGACACATATATATACATATATGCACACTGTGTAGAAGTGTTTTCATAGCTACATGCATGGCAAAGTGTGCGTCTGGAGACCTTCCACCTATGCATATATCTATATATATGCCTATACATATATATATATATATATATATATATATATACGCACATGTAATATAGCGGTAATTTCGCAGGCGTACTGCATGCATAGAGGTATGTTTGTTTGTAGACCACATATATATATATATATATATATATGCACATCAGGTATAGAGCTATTGGCATAGCCGTTCTACATGCGTGGAGATATGTGTGTACGTAGCACTTCCAAGTACATATGTATGTATATATACATATGCACATGTAGTATAGAATCACTCTCATGAGAGTCTTGCATGCGTTAAGGTGTATGTGTTCGTAGGACTATTGACATCTACATAGATAGGTATATATGTATATGTACATGGCCATGTAGTTTAGAAGTATTGTCTTAGGCGTACTGCGTCGATAGAGACATGTGTGTGTGTAGACTGTTGATAAGGTTTTCTATTTGTGATTTCGTATTGCGGGTGTCCGGACCTTCTTCCATACGTGCTTCTCGTTCTAGGGTAGTGCTACTACTGACCACTGCTGCTGCTGCCTCTGATTCTCTAACAGTCTTTCGGGCTCTTTTTTGCCGTTCTACATAGAAAAACGTGTGCGGGTCTGCATATATAATGCATTGCGGTGCATGCGAAAAAAAGAAAGAAATTAGAATGCTTTCCTTCTGTGGCAACGCTGTCGTTCACTGATACTCCTTCGCAGGTATTTGCGGGGTCACAAGGCTTCATGACGATACGGGACCTGCTACGCTGGGGCCGTCGTGTCACTGGGGGGCGAGAGACTCCTGCTGCTGCTGCCGCTGGTGGTGGTGCTGCTGCTGCTGCCTCGGAGAGGGGTTCCCCTGCGTGTTTTTCTGCCGCGTTTCAGAAGATCAGACGGGCGTTGCTCACTGACACTGCAGCTACTACAGAGAGCAGTGGCCTCGCGAAGGAAGAAGATGGTGAAGGGTTTGCGTGCACGTGGGAGCGTCTCGCTGTTGAAGGATTTATGTTGACGGCAGAGAGACTACGGCAGTTTGACGAACGAGAGATTGTCCGTGAAGTATTAGAGAAACACTGCCTCATGAGGCGAGGAAGTAGTCGCAACAACACCAGCAGCGATAGTAACACTAGTAGTAGCGACAGCAGCAGCGTCAGCAGCAACAGCAGCAACACCAGCATCAGCAGCAACAGTAGTAGCAGACGTCCCTCCTCGGGACGGAGGTTGGTAGTGGACTATACGCATGATCCAGTAGTGCTGCAATTCCAATTATGTTTAGAAGAACGTGTGGCAGCAGTACGTCGAGCAGCAGAGTTGACGGGCCAGCGTCCATGGTTGCCTGCCTCTTACCCATTTGTTTTTACGCAATCATCATGCCGTCTGTTGGCTTTGTTGTTGCGGTGTGTCATATTTGATGAACCCGCTTTACTCGTGGGAGAGACAGGAGGAGGAAAGACAGCTGTGTGTGAACTCATTGCATGGGTACTTGAGGACCTGTCTAGTTCTGCATTGCATGCAGCAGATCATACGGAGGCAGCGCAGCCAAGTCACCATGTTGTTGTGACAAGTAAAACTGGTGTATTGCGCAGCACTTCTGGCGTACGTACACCTGAACAACAGCAAAGCGCCCAGTTCTACAGAGTAGAGGAAACCCGACAACAGGACTTATCTTCGAAAGTCATAATCAATAGTAGCGATTCTTCTAATTCTGTCTGTGGGGTAAGAGAACCATGTTCGTGTTGCGGCTCCTCCCCCACGATCGAAGAAGACCTGGCAAAAGCAACAGCCGCGGTCGACAAAAGTGAAGAAGATGAAGCTGCAGCAATACAGAGTAATAATGGTGGTACTCAATTAATGACTATGTATAACTGTCATTTGCACACAGAAGCAGCAGATCTGCTTGGTTGCATGCAGCCTGTAAGCAAACAACGGAGACGTGCTGCATGGCAGCAGGAGCGTAAGGCACGGCAAACCCTCCTGCATTTGCTGCAAGTGACTGGACGCCACCACCAGCAGCAGCAGACGCAGCAGCAACAGAAGGAGGAGGATGAACCCACGACACCAGCAGCAGCAGCAACAGGAGCACGAAGGAAGAGCACTCGGAACAGCACCAGCAACTACCTACGCACTACATGTGACTATAGTACTACAACAAACGAGGAAGCGACGTTGCTAAAAAGAGGTAGGTATACAGCACCATTGGCTGCTGCTGTCGCGGCTGCTGCTGTCGCGGCTGCTGCTGTTGCTAATGCTGCTGCTGTTGCTAATGCTGCTGCTGTTGCGGCGGCAGCTGCTGTTGCGGCGGCAGCTGCTGTGATTGCAGATGCTGTTACTGCTGTTGTTGTCACTGCTGCTGCTGTTGTCACTGCTGCTGTTGTCACTGCTGCTGCTGTTACTGCTGCTGCTGTTACTGCTGCTGTTGTCACTGCTGCTGTTAGTGCTGCTGCTGGTGCAGTTGAGGCTACTGCTGTGAGTGCTGCTACGACTACTGCTGCGTGACACATATATTAGGCAGTACACACTTTGAAGTATATGCTGAGTGGGGAGTGTGTAAGTAAGATACTTTCGTACATTTCTTATGTGAAAGTGATTTAGGAGGGGTGGAAAAAAATATATGTTTGTAGTGGAGACTATATATGCTCTTCCTGTTTTCTGCTGCTGTGGCTCTTACTTGCTGTATTGTTCCGATGCTGCACGACTCGCGGGTGTTGCTACGGTACTGGGTGGTACTACTGCTGCTGCATGTTGCTACTGCTGCTGCAGCATATGGTTGCTGCTGTTTCCTCTGGCTGCTGCATGTTGCTGCTGGTACACGTTTTGCCGCTATGTGGATAAAGCAGCTGCTGGAGTTGCGCTGCGTCGCTAGTCACTGGTGTTCGTATACAAAGTCACAAGAGTGCTTCTGCTGCTTCTGCATGCGTTTTCTGCCGCTGCTTCTGTTTCATAATCCGGTACTGCCACTGCTGCTGCTGCTGCCCTCCGGTGGTTGCTGCTGTTGCTCCAGTGGGTGCTGCAACCGCTGCTGCCTCTGCTTCTCGAACGAGTAATATCCTTGTCCAGTTCTCACTTTGCTTCTCTTTTTCTCTCTCTCTCCTTCATATATCTGTTGCTGCCTTTCCACAAGAAACTTCTGCGCCTCTATTTCTCGTTCAGTTTCGTCGGCTGTCGCGCCCTACGGTTGTGATCTGGTTTTCTCCTTTATTTGTCTCTCTCATATTTGCTGCTTCTCCTCCCCAAGTATTCTCAGACTAATATACATGCATATATACAAACATGCACATATATACGAGTATATATGCATATATATATACATGTACATACACATATATATATATATACATATGTTTACATATTCACATATATATGTATTAATATCTACATATATATATATATATGTATAGCGATTTCGGTTTTTTCTTGCTCGAATATATGACTGCTTTCAATGTGTGCTGATGCTTCCTGCTTCTTACTTTTGTCTTTTCGTGGTCACCCCGACATTCTACTAGTGTCCTTCCCTTTGTTTTTAAATCTACTTCTCCTTTAACACATATAATAACGAAAAGCGCCTTCAGTTATGTTTGAATTGTTTCCCCTTCTTCTTCTTCTTCTTCTGCTTCTTCTCTTCCTTGATTCGCCTTTCCTTCTCCTTCACCGTCTTTTCTTTCTCCTTCTTTCCTCTTGTTTTGTGTGTGTGTGTGTGTGTGTATTTATGTTCCTTCCTGTCTTTAAATATCCATACGGGTGTTTCTTCTGCATTTTGGCTTGACAGGCTTGGATGGTCTGGTCTTCTCGGAACAACTGGATGTTTTTCAAGAAGAAGATATGCATGCTTATGTGTTGCCACATGCCTTCTGCACGACATTTGAGAAAGCTGCGAAAGTACCTATTGCGTTCCTCAAACAAGCAGATTCTCCCGCTGCAGCCGCCTACGACCCCATCGAATGCATGCATCTAACATTACGAGCTATCAAGTCTGCCTTAAAACGCGCAGCAGCAGCAGCTACAACAGCAGCAGCAGCAAAAGCAGGCGCAGCAGGTGTAGTAACTGGAGATGCAGCAACGCCAGGTGTCGCAGCAGCGGTAGGAGCAGGTAGAGCCGGTGGAGCAGCAAATGTTCCGAGGACGGAAAATGCAACGGCAGAAGGGAGAAGAGGAGGACGAGCAGGAGCAGCAGCACGAGACGTCGGAGCAGGAACAAGAACGCGACCAGCAGCAATAGCAACAGCAGGAGGTAAAACAGCAAATCTACTTACTAGTGGTCGCATTGCATTACGTCTTCACCAAACAGCTGCAGAAAATGTTTCTATGAGCGATTTTTCGTTTGAAGCCGACGGAGCAATGGCAGCAAAGGCTCTGAAAACTCCTTCCGGTGTCGTTGTGACGCCGCGGAAGATACCACGAGCAGTACAAGCAGCAGACAATGATGCGGAAGCAGCACAATCAAGGAGGAGGAAGAGGAGAAGGGTTGTAGTAGGAGTTTCTCTCTTCTTGAGTAAAAAGAGCTTGTCTAGACAGCGAAAAAGAATAGTGATGGTAGTAGCAGCATCAAAGCGTAGAACACAGCTATACTCTATGGAGAGACGTCGGGTGGAGCATGGTCGTATGAAGTATCGCTTGCATGCAAGGAAATTATTTAATAGAGAGGATGGTCCAAGGAAACACGCTTTTATGTTGGGTAGGCACCGGCTTTGCACCGCAGCAATTACACGCAATGTTTGTACGAATTTATGTCAAGGAAGTCGAGGAAAACATGAAAGAACAAAGAGAAAGGCTGAGCAGCAAGAGCAGCAGAAGCCGGAGAGCAATGCAACCCGAAGATGTGTGTGTAGAGTCACGCACGCTGCTATCACTGCATGCACACTACAGACGAAGAAGAAGGAGAAGCAACAACAGCCACGACAGCAAGTGCACGACATGCAGCAAGACAAGATGCAAGGGACTATCGGGAGAAGACGGCGGCAACGGCAGATGCAGCAGCAGCAGCAGAAGCGTAAGACTCTCCGAAATTGGCCTCAAAAGAGAAAGCAGCAACAGCGCATGCGATGCATGCTGGAGCATCAGCAGCAGCAACGACGGCAGCAGCAGCAGCAGCAGAAAGAGACGAGAGAGCAGCAGCAACGACAGCAGCAACAGGAGGACGAAGATGAAAAGACAAGGAAGAAGGAACAGAAGCAACAGCGGGAGCAGCAGAAGAAAGAGGTACAAAAGAAGAAGCAGCAGCAGCGGCAGGAGGCAAAGGTGGAGGAGGCGGAGGAGGAGGAGATAGAGCTGGAAGAAGAAGATGCAGAAGGGGGAGAGAATAAGCAGCACAAGCAGCAGATGGAGTGTGGGGTGTCGTTCGTTTTCGAGACGCGCAAGCGAATGACCACGACACCAAAAGCAGTGACAGCAGCACCACCAGCAGCAGCAGCACCAGCAGCAGCAGCAGCACCGGCAGCAGCAGCAGCACCGGCAGCAGCAGCACCAGCAGCAGCAGCAGCACCGGCAGCAGCAGCACCAGCAGAGGCAGCAGCAGCAGCACCAGCAGAGGCAGCAGCAGCAGCACCAGCAGAGGCAGCAGCAGCAGCACCAGCAGAGGCAGCAGCAGCAGCACCAGCAGAGGCAGCAGCAGCAGGAGGCAATATTGAAAGAGAGTCTTCATGTTTGTTGCAGGAGGGTGAGGGAGAACAAGGAGGCTATAGCTACGTTGAATGTTGTGATAGTGGTGCTTCTCGAACTTTGTTCAGAAACGAAGAGAATAACTGCATGCAATATATATCAGCAGTCAAGCGAGCATGCGCGTACTGGGAGAGTTGCTGCTGTCGTCTATGGCAGCAACAGTTTGAGTGGGTTGACGGGCCACTAATAACTGCAATGAAGAAAGGGCAATTCTTCCTACTGGATGAAATATCACTTGCACAAGATGCAGTACTCGAAAGATTGAATTGTTTGTTAGAAAGCAATGGAAATAGCAACAGCTACAGAGGCAGAGAGTTACTGTTGACAGAAAAAGGGGGGGCTGAGCCTGAGCTGGTTATAGCGGGAGCATCTTTCCGTTTTTTTGCAACTATGAACCCCGGCGGAGATTACGGTAAACGAGAACTTTCGCCCGCGCTGACTAACCGTCTCACGGAAATATATGTACCCCGTTTTGATTTTGCTGCACCTGACGCTGTTGCTTTTCTCTCTCAACGTCTTGCTTCTGGCAGCATTGGGCCGTGGCTACGAAGCCTCTTGCTGCTGCCTCAGCAGCTCATCCAGAAACAACAGCAGCAGCAGCGACAACGCCAGCAGGAGCTGTTCCCCCCGCAGCAGCAGCAACAGCAGCAGCAGCACCTGCAGTACGAACAGAAAGTGTCTCAGCAGATGTTGTTGCAGCCAAGTGAGGATTTGCATGCGCTTAGCAGTGCAATGCTGACAGTAATAGAATGGCACAACGTACATGCAGCCCATCCCTTGTCTGTAAGAGATCTTTTGAATTGGCTGGCATTCATTGACTTGTACATGCAAGAGCAAAAACAGTTTGTAGATTCACTTGTTAGGAGATTTTTCCTTGCTAAAGGCTCATATGCAAGCAGCGGTTGTAGTCATCCCAAGCAGCAGCAACAACAGCA
The DNA here is from genome assembly GCF_030435755.1 of Ochotona princeps. Lineage (NCBI taxonomy): Eukaryota > Metazoa > Chordata > Mammalia > Lagomorpha > Ochotonidae > Ochotona > Ochotona princeps. The sequence continues at coordinate 36,729 of NW_026699916.1, read as the reverse complement.
ACAGCAGCACGACCCACGGCAACAGCAACCGCCACAGCAGCAGCCACCACCACAGCAGCAACCACCAGAGCAGCGACCACCAGAGCAGCGACCACCAGAGCAGCGACCACCAGAGCAGCACCAGCAAGGAGATCCTGCAAGTGTTTTTCTGCGTCTTTCATGTGACAGGGTCTTTTCATGTACATCAGTGAAGCCTGTGCATGTTCCCTTAGTAGCCCCTCAAACAGCATGCGGCCCCGTCACTCAACGTACTAATACTACTACGGGCACTACTGCTGCCACTACTACTGCTGCTCCTACTACTACTGCTGTTACAACTACTACTGCTACTACTACTACGGCCACTACTGCTGCTACTTCCACTTCTACTACTACTGCTGCTGCTACTGTTACTAGCATTGCTGCTGCTAGCGTCCCTTATCTAGTAGGTGTAGACCAGCATGAATTGCTGCTGCAGCAATTTAAGGTGCTGCTGCACCAAATGTTGCTACAATGGAGTCTTATTGCTGCATTTTTGCATGGAGGATGTCTTACGCTGTTGGACGGCACGGGGGTGGGTAATGTGTTGCTCTTACAGCCAGGGGAGTCGGTGTTGCTGCTGCAGCAGTGTTATAGCGAGCTGAAGGCTGCCGTCACATCTGCTGTGGCTTCTGCTAATTTTGTACGCAAAAACACAATTCTTACTGCTCCCACGAACACTCTTCTACATGTTATTACTAATGACGTCGATACTAATAAAAGAGAATGCCTTCACACTACTTCCACTAGTAGTATCCGCAGCACTAGTAGTAGCAACACCACTACTACTACTACTACTGTCATGACTACTCTTCCTTCTAGTGCAGACAATACTTCTGCTGCTGCACGTTTTGCTAATACTACTATTACTTTTACTCCTCATGTATGCGTGAACATTGCTTCTTCCTCAGCAGGTGCTGCTGCTACTGCTGCGGCTGCTGCTGCTGTTGGTGGTGGTGATGCCGATATCTTTTGTGATGGTGACTGTGCTTCAGTTGATGGTAGTTGCACTGGAGAGGAATTAATTGATGAATGCGAGATAATGGAGTGCTTTTCGATTGTGAAGTCAGTTTTCGGAATAGACGACGAAGCTTTTCAAGAGCTAAGTTGCTCCAAACATGCATTGCTACTTGTATTGCTGACCGAGGCATTGAAACTTGGACGGTGTATGGGGCTGATATCATTTTATTGGTTGTGCGACTCCTTTTGGTCTGACTGGAAGAGAAAAGCAGCGAGGCAACAACAACCGCAACCATGTAGAAAATTACATCAATCTCAATATCAAGTGCAGCACCAGGTGGTAGGCGGCGAGCAAGAAGACATAAGGGGTGTCTTCCAACCCCAACACGACCACAACCACCAGCAGCAGCAGCACTACCATTATCCACAGAACATGCAGACACATCGTGAGCTCCACCAGGAGCAGAAGCAGCAGCAGCAACAACAGAATAGTGATGAAGGAGAGGGAGACTTGTCAGGAATTGAAGAAGATTTGCATACATGTTTTCATGAAAAGATGAAAGTGTGGGACGTGGCGATGTCACTCATCCGTGAAAGTGTCAGAGAAGGTCGAATACCAGGAAGTTGGAGAGATGTGTTTGCGGATTTTCTGCCTGACGGATGTTCATGGGTGAGAAGAGCAGTAAAGCGTTTTCAACGCAGGTTTTTTATAGAGAAAGGTGAATACACATGTTCCAGCAGGTATATCAACAGGAAAAACAAAAAGGAAAACTTGTTCATCTCTTGTGACGAAAATAATCGAGACCCTTCCTTTGCCTGTATGACGCAGACAGTGCAACAATCTCATAAGAACAGATGTCATCTCGAAAATAAAATTTTGAGGCTTGGACCTTTCAAATTGCCGTGCTGCACTGACCCAACAGCAACAGCAGCAGCAGCAGGACAGGCCGCAGCAGCAGCAGCAGACCAGGCAGCAGCATCGAAAGAAGCAGCGGTAGTAGCAGCACGAGGAGAGTTAGTGGAGGTCAATGATGTAGACTGCACCAGAAGAATAACTAGACGTGAATTGACGGGAATTTCAGGACACGTAGGAAAGACACAAAAGGAGAAGATCGCCATGAGCGTAGATACGTTGCTGCGGATGCAGTCGCGTGGAACGGCTACAACACTCGGGCAGTTATTGCGGTGTCTGTTGCTCGTATGGAGGGAGAATTCTTCAGTCGTCTCAACATATGGAGCGACTGAAGAAGTTAAAAGCAGCAGCAGTAGCAGCTGCAGGAAGAGTGAAAATAAAATCAACTCATCTTTTAATTTATCAGATCAAACAGGGCAACTCGCACGACACGACCTCCACCGACAACAGCACCAGCAGCAACAACAGCAGCAGCAAAGCCAAGGACAACAGCAACTGCAGCACTTACGTCAGCAGCAGCATCATCATCAGCAGCACAACCAGCAGCAGCAGCTGCCGGAGGAGGACGAAGAGGAGGAGCAGTCAAAACAGCGACAATCGCAGGAGGATGAGGAGGAGGAGGAGGAGAAAAGACGCTCTTTCGTTAGACACATTAGTAATAATAGTGGTGGCAGGCATGCAGTACTATTGGAGGGGTCACCAGGTACAGGAAAGACATATATTATAGGTTTATTAGCTGCATTATGTGGCAAGGAGTTAGTGCGTATTAATATGAGTGAAGATACCGAGTGGGCTGACCTTGTGGGGTCGTACATACCTATTGAAACCGGCAGTGTCACCGAAGCAGCAGCAGCAGGAGCAACAGCAGAGGGTGGTGGTGACGGTGGTATGTATGAAGACGACGACGAAGAAGGAGATCCAAAAGAGAGAGAGAGGCATCAGGAGGACACACAGACGACTAGCATGTGTAGCAGCGTTAGTAGTACTAGTAGTAGTAGTAAAGTATCTCCCCCTTCGTCTCTTCATGAAGGTGCCAGTGTCTCCAACACTTCGATAAATGATGGAAGAGTTCTACCGAGTGCAACGAATGAAGAAGGAAAACGTCTTGACGAAGCCGACAAGCAGGTCGCCACGGGTACAGAAATGAAAACAAGCGAACATACAACTGATAACAACGCCACCACCGTCAACACCAGCATCACCATCACCAACAACAGCAACAGCAACAGCAGCAGCAGCCGAAGTCGCTTTCAGTACGTCTTTTCTTACGGTAGTTCTAGTCGTGTGCTCTAGCGGCTCCGACATGTTCATGAAAAGCATCTACCATCCACACATACACTCAAGTCTCCACGGGAAACTACTCCTGTGTATCTTAGTTTATGTGTGTATGTGTACGTGTGTGTACGTATGTATATTGTGTGTATTAATTACATGTGTGTATGTGTATGTATATGTGTGTATGTATGTGTAGGCGTAGTTGGGGTTTTTGAGGTGCACTGAAGAACAACTATGAGGAAAGACAGCGTTCATGTCTTTCTGTGAGCAGCTGCTATTCTACTATGTATATCTGACTCTGTTTCCAAAGTAATAGTACTAGTAGTAGTATTACTGGTAGAAGTATACTGGTAGTAGTAGGAGTAGTAGTATTTGTGGTAGGACTAGTACGAGTAGTGGCAGTGGGAGTACTAGTAGGCGCAATACTAGTAGTAGCACTAATAGTAGTAGTAGTAGTAGCACTAATAGTAGTAGTAGTAGCACTAGTAGTATTAGTAGTAGCACTACTAGTAGTAGTAGTAGCACTAGTAGTAGTAGTGGCACTACCAGTAGTAGTAGTAGCACTACTAGTAATAGTAGTAGCACTAGTAGTAGTAGTAGTGGCACTAGTAGTAGTAGATATATACGTTCTTACGTTGCAAGCTACCTCTGCATAAATGCATGTATGCCTGTGCATATGTTTATATGTATATACACACATAAATAAATGCACATCCTCGCGGCTCATCTCTCTCTCTATATATATACACATATGTATATATATATATGTAGTAGTACGTCGCCACCCACCTCAGCGTACTATGTATGTGACATATCTGTAAATAAATGCATATCCTCACTTCTCAGCTACATATGTGTATATACATATATATATATATATATATATATATACGTTGCCACCTACATCCTAGCACTTCGTGTCTACACATATACATATTTATATGCATATATATATATATATATGTATATATATATGTATGTATATATGTGTAGATGTATGTGCACATGTTCATGACATTATATTTATATTTGCGTAGTGTATAACACAACATGTGCTCTCGGACGTTCTACAGAGTGCCACTGTGGTTCTACAGCAGCATTTGATGCATCATACTTCTCCCTCATTAGGCAGGTCCACATAATATATATATATATACAGACATACACATATACATTTGTATCTATATGTATATATATATATATATGTATGTATAGTCATATACATATATATACATTTGTGTATATATATATATGTATGTATAGTCATATACATATATATACATTTGTGTATATATATATGTATGTATAGTCATATACATATATATATATATACATTTGTGTGTATATATATGTGTACACATATACAGTTCTGTCGTTACTATGGTAGTTGCTCAGGCACTGCTTCCAGTCCTTGGGCATGGGCAGGGGTGTCTATGGGATGCTGTGCGCGTTTCTGAAAAGATGTGTCTCTGACTACTGCTGCTGCTATTGCTGCGATTGCTGCTGCTGCTTCTATTTCTGTAGGGTGCTTCAAAAAGAACACTTTCAAATTATATAGTTATGATGGCTGGGCTGTTTCATATATATATATATATATATGTATCTGTATATGTATGTGTGTGTGTGTGTGTATGTTTAGAGCGAGAGAGCCAGTGTCAAAAAATCGAGTTGTTACGTTTTCTTCTACTTGGTGATGTTGCGGGCTCTTCTACTGCTGCTGATATTCCCTCGGCTGCAGAGAAGGTTTGCTGTTGCTCCTGTTGCTGCTGCTCTTTCTGCTCCTCTTCCTATTGCAGTTGCTACTACTGGTGCTACTGCTGCTGCTGTTGCAGCTGTTGGTGGTGGTGCTGCTGCTGCTCTCGATACAGGTGCTTGATGTGTTCGTCTGCGGTTATGCTTGTGCGCTTGTTCCTATTCTAGCTTCAGAGACATGCACTGTGGTATGCCAAGTCATTGCTGCTGCTGTTGTTGATGATGCTGTTTCCGCTGTTGTGACGGGGCGCGTTTCTGTCTTATTTTCAGATGGGTAGATGGCGCACTGACAAGAGCAGTGCGTGAAGGTCATTGGGTGTTAATAGATGAAATTAATTTGTCAAATCAAGCCGTGTTAGAAGGTTTGAATTCTTTACTTGACCACCGTCGATGTCTTTTTCTGCCTGGAGAATCCACCCCCGTAAAAGCACATCCTGAATTCTGCTTTTTTGCCGCACAAAATCCAACGTCTGCTACGTCAGCAACTCCTGCTGTTGCTGCTACTGCTGCTGCTAGTACTGCAGCAGCAGTACTCATGCCCTCATCCTTACCCTCAAATAGACAGAGAGAGCAAAAGTCTTTTCCTACTACTACTACTACTAATACTACTGCAACTAGCAAAACTAGCAGTAATAGTAGTATCAGTAATAGCACTGGTAGTATTAGTAGTTCCCCTGACACTATTACTTCTACTACCAAAAGTAATAGTAGTCTTCATAACAGCAGGAATGGAAGAAGGAGAGGGTGGGGGCGAAGAGTTGCGTTTACTTGTTACAGCGATGAGCACATCAACAAAACGTATATGCATCCACTTCAAGTGAAAACGAAGGCCATCTTGCTAGACAAAAATATTCGTAAATGCAGTGGTAGAGAAACTATCATTCCCGTCTCTTTCGACACGCATGCGTGTGGGGAGGGGTGGGAAAGGCAACCTCTGGAGCAGCAGCAGCAACAACAGCAACAGCAGCAACAGCAGCAGCACCGACAGCAGCAGCAGCAACAACAGCAGCAGCAGCAACGGCAGCAGCAGCAACGGCAGGAGATGGATGGAGACACTTTTGAAACGGGTGCGCGCAGAACTAGAGAAGAGATGTTGAATAGTATCTATTTTGAGGATGAGTCGTCGACAGAAAGTAGTGAATATACTTCATCGTGGTGGAGTGACTATGAAGAGGAAGATCTGCATGCAGGTGAAGGGAGTGCTGCCTCAACAAAACACGCAGCTGAACACCTGCAGCAAGAGCAGCAGCAGCAGCAGCGGAGATTCGGCAACAGCAATTGTCCTACAGCAGTTGGGGTGCAGGGCAGGAAAGGACTCCCACAATCATTTCTCAATCGTTTCTGCCGTATTTCTGTGAATCCATTGTCTGCCGCAGATCTCAAAGATATTGCGTTTTCTGTGTTTTCGAGTCAAATGCTGGAGCAACAGCAGCAGCAAGAACGACACAAGCGTCAACAGCAGAAGAAGCAGAAGCAACAGCAGCAGCAGAGGATTTCTACCAAGCTTGGCACAGTACTGCTGGACTCTCGACCGCAGCAGCAACCTGCTGCTAACGCACAAATAGCAGCAGAAGCTGCAGCAGCAGCAGGTGCTGTACTCAGAGAGCCACCCCAGCAACAACAGCAGCAGCAACAAAAGAGAGAAGGCAGCATGGAAGAAGAAGAAATGGAAGAGGCAATAACTCGAAGAAGTAATGAAGAGCTCTCGTTACTGTGGCAACGCCATTGCAGCAGTCTTGTAGTAGAAGCCACTTTACGCATGCAACGGTGCTGTAGGGATTCTGCGTTGTGTACAAGTAAAGCGACGTTTTTTACTTCTGCAGATCAATGGGAATGGAACATCCGGGATATTTTGAAAATACTTTCACTTCTTGTTGCTCATGTAAGCATCATGTGCTTTGTGTGTATGGGCAATGGAAACATAAAAGCGCATCAGACCCTTCCGACATGGAGACTGACTGCAGTTATCTTAATAGGTACACATATATAATTGTATAAATACATTGGTATATATAGATATAGTTTTATCTCTCGATATGCATATAATATATATATATATATATATATATATATGTGGATATAGATATAGGATATATAGCACATACACGTATAGTCATATATGGTATGTCTGTAGATATTGGTTCAAGTATAGATAGAGAGAGATATGGACAGAAATACGAAATATATATATATGTATATTTGTGTCTGCCTTGTTATACTTCCTCGCCCCCCCTGCATATATATATATGTCTATGCCAATCACCTCTCATACGTATATATGTGTATGTCTACCTGTGTGATGGTACTCCTCTAGCCCATCCCCTATGTATACATGTGGACTAGTGTGTGTCTGTAGATGTCTGTGAGAATAAGTACGTGTGTATGTGTGCGTCTGTGTAGGTGGTGTATGTGTGTGTGTGTGTGTGTCTGTGTCTGTGTCTGTGTAGGTGTGTGTCTGTGTATCTGTGTAGGTGGTGTGTGTGTGTGTGTGTGTGTGTGTGAATGTGTATATGCATGTGTGTGCGAATGTGTGTAAACGCGTAACCGTAGTCCTCCTCCTCCACCCCTCCCTTCCCCGTAAATACGTACGTGTGTTTGCGTATATGTGTTTGAGTGTGTGATGGTATTCCTCCTCCACCCTTCCTCCCCCAATATATATATGTGTATGTGTGTCTGTGCGTGTGTGTCTGTCTGTGTGAGTATGTGAGTCTGACTGCATGTATGATTAGACTTCTTCTCTCCCCCTCCACCACCAATACATATCGATATAAGTATAGATGTATATGTGTGTTTGTGTGTGTGTGTGTCTCTGACTTAATGTATGATTGTAGACTCTTCCTTCTCCACCCCCTCCTCCCCCCATATATATGTATGTGTATTGGTGTGTGTGTGTTTGTGTGACTGTGTATGGCTTGCTGTTGATTTCTACTTGCGTAGGTGCCTTCAAGGGATATCCGAACATCCATAGGGCTAGTGTTACTGTCTCGATTTCCTGCTGACGGGGAACAGTTTCTAGCAGCAAGGGAATGTCTACAACGTCTGTTCACACATGCAGCAAAACGATGGCAACGCCTGCTAGTGCAGCATCGGCGCTCTCTTGGGGGAGAACAGTCAGCAAATGTGTGGCCGCTGGACGTAGCACAAGCAGCAGCTCAAGAAACAGCAGCAAAAGCAGCAATAGACGAAGTATCAGCAGAACGGACAGCAACGGGAGGGATTGGTGCAGGAAGACTCTCGTGTGTAACTTTGAGTAGTAATGAAGCCCAAGCACCAGCAGCAGCAGCAGCACCATCAGCAGCAGCACCAGCAGCAGCAGCACCAGCAGCAGCAGCACCAGCAGCAGCAGCAACAGCAGCGGCAACAGATTCGACAGCTTTGTGTATCGAGAGTATTAGTAGTAGTAATAGTAGTAATAGTAATAAGAATATGAATAGCATGGATGTCGGTATGTCCTTTGGAAGTTTTTTCTCCATCGTCACTGGAGGGAGACCCCCAGTCTGTCGCGTTGCGAAGACAGCAGCAGAAACAGCAACAAGAGCAGCACATGAACGTTTCCTGCTGAAGGTTATGAAGCATGAAGTTGTGGAGGACGTTGTGGGGTGGTGGAACTCCGGTCGCTCGTATGATGATATTTACAACAGCAGTCGAGACATTGTGGAGCCTCAGCAGAACACGTGTGGTAGGCAGCAGTGCCCCATTGGCAGCAACACAGTAACTGCTACCACCACCCCCACTAGCATCACCACCACCAGCAGCAAGAGCAATAGCAGCAAGTATGAACTTGCGGCTACCACTACTACTAGTAGGACTAGTGCTGCTGTATTGACACCATGTGCTGATACGACAACAGAGGCCGACAGTCATCACAACAGTATCATCATCACTACTGCTGCTGCTTCGTCTACTGCTGCTGTTGCTGCTTCTTCTGCTGCTGTTCTGTGTAAAGTGAATGATTTCATCCGCTGCAGTGCTGACGAGCGTCTGCTTTGGATAGGAGAGATTCCTCTTCCAGTAGCTCTTGCTACACCTGCTGTAAAGCTGATTCCTTCATTTCTTTCTAGACTCGGTTTTCCAACTTCTCGTTTCTGTATGGCAGAAGCGTTGTCTCCAGCAAAGCAAACGTTCCAAGAGGTCACGTCTACCACTTCTCTTGCCTCTCCATGTGTTCTCCCTCTCTATTCAACCAACCTTTTTAACCCCATCTGCAGTATTACTGACATCAACACCACTACTACTAATAATAGTAGTAGTAGAACAAATACACTCACTAAGACACCTATGAGTAACGCTTCTACTACTCCAACTAGTACTATTACTCGTGGAAGTACTTTTGTTAGTGGTGTGGGGGTCACTGTTACTGCTAATCTTTGCGCTGCTGCTGCTGCTGGCGCTCAGTATCTTCTGAAGGAAGCTCTAGAGGAGCGCCAAGAGCAGCAGCAGAAAGTCTCAGCCACACCGTTGCTGCTGCGAACTCAGCGTCGTACCGTTGTTGCTTTGGCAGCAGCGCTTCATGCGCGATGGCCTGCGCTGCTCGTAGGTGACTCTGGAGCAGGTAAGTCCAGTAGCAATACCAAGAGGTGTTTTCAACAAAGAATTACCTCAGAATAATAATACACTACCCTCGTGAATTACATCAGCTAATGAAAGCACTGGCGGCATTTTTCTGTATCTGGGGTATCTCTGTGTTTATTACCAGTGTCGAGCGATACGATTCTGGGGGAACTGGTACTCCCTCTCTCCAATGACGGTTGTCTGTGATTAGTACTACTGTGGAATGGCAGGAGTCGAACTGTGCGCGTTTAATGTCAGCAGTGTGTCGTCTGCTACTACGAGATCATGCGGTTATAGTAGTAGTAGTAGTAGTGTTGTAGTGTTTTGATGGGGCTCCTCTTTGTGCAGTGTTTCTCTCATTACTATTACTCGGTGTGGTCATCATTAGTGCTGGAGTCATTCTCCCTCTCTTACGTTGAGGCCACTGCTGCTGCTGCAGTAGTAGTAGTGAAAATAGTAGTAATACTAATACTAGTAGTAGTCCTACTAATAATAGTAGTGGTAGTGATAGTAGTAGCACTAATGGTAGTAGTACTAGTACTAGTAGTAGTAGTGATAGTACTCGTAGTTGTAGTAGTAGCAGTACTGGTGTGGAAGATGGATGCCTTCTCTTTGTTGCGCATTATAATGACAACGTTAATTTACAAGCAACATTCTGCGAATGCATTGTACTTGAGGTATTGTTCCTGCTGCTTGGGTATGACTCTCACTGCTCTTGACTGCACGCCTCCCCCTTGTATATTCTACGCGTATGTGCTGTTGCTGTGGCTGCTGCTGGCGCTGCTGCTATGGCTGCTGCTGTGTTGTTGCGGCTGCTGTGTTGTTGCTGCTGCTGCTGTGTTGTCGCTGCTGCTGCTGTGTTGCTGTTGCTGTATTGTGAGGAACTGTTTATGTATGATTGCTAACTATCATGACTATGCTCTCTTGGTTTGTGTATTGTACAGGAAGAAGCAGCATTGTTCGATGGCTAGCTGCTGCAACGCATACTCCTCTTTTTGAGATGCGTCTCTCTGCTGCTACGGACACATCTGATTTGTTCGGGTCTTATCAGCAGATTGGAGCAGTAACACATGAATTTCGAACCAAACGCCTCTGGAAGAAAGGAAAGCTCCTATGTGGGTGGCTATTACAGCTCTTGCGTCTCCAGTCAGGTCTGTCTAATAGACGTATGACCACCACAGTGGATCGCAACATAAAGAGAAGAAGCAGCAGCAGCTGTTGTAACACGAGCAACAGCAGCAGCAACAACTGTTGTAACACGACCAACAGCAGCAGCAGCAATAGCAGCAGCAACAGCAGCAGGAGTAGTACTACTTTTTGTGGCTACGATCGCCTCTATGCCTCTGTGAGTGCTCTTGTTGCTGCTGCAGCGTGTGAGGAAGTAAACAGAGCGACGGAGCGTTCTGCTGCTGTGACCGATGGAGTTACTACTAATACTGCTGCTCCTGGTTATGCGGTTGCTGCTGACTCTGATGAGGGTTCTCATTTTACAGAGGCAGAGAAAAGCAGCTGCAGCAGCAGCAGTTACACCGCAGAGCTGGAGGTCAGACAGCTGCAGCTGTTAGCTTCGTTGTTGTTGACTATCGAAACATCAACACGTGGCATAACTTTCAGGTCATGTGGTATGGCGTTCCCTATTGCCGAGGAGTCAACCAGTGCGTGTACGTACAGGCGTTGTAGTGTACAGACACCGGGAAACAATTCGTGTTTTCCCGATCTCGACAACACTAACAACCGCCACATAGCAGTGCACTCTTTGGTAGAAGTATCTGCAGAGAGTAGAATTACCTCGGGAGCCTCGAACGCAAGTAGACTTCAAAACCTTTTGAAAAGCAGTTCTAACTGTCTGGATGTGAGAGAGCATAACGCTGATGTGATGTCTGACACACATCAACTTTCCAGTACAATCCAACTGAGCTCCGGTTTTTCTCAGCCTTCACTGTCTCGGAGTGTACGTACACCAGAGCGACCTTCGGGTTGCTCCAAACATTCAATGCCTTGGAATGTACATACACCAAGGCGGGCGTCCTGCTGTGACGGTACTAACGACCACCACGATGCAGTGCCTTGGGGTGTACACACACCTTCTCAACTATCTTCGAGCAAGGAACAATCACTGCCTCGGAGTGTACATACACCAGGAGGTATCCCTTGTTGTAACAAGCACAGAGTTCACCACGCACTCCCGTCTTCTCTTTTGAGGAAAATGGATCTGTGGAATTGTGAAAGCAGGGGATCTACGGCAGAGACGGCTCTGAAAGAAGTATATGCATGTGTGCGCCGCTGCTTGCGAAGACTCAGCGGACTTCGGCGACAGGTGGTAGCTCTCACAACACGTCTGTTGCAAGAGTGCCAAGAGAAGAAGAAAGGTGAAAGCAGCTTCCACTTCACGTGGGTAGACAGTCAATTGCTTCGTGCACTTACCCAAGGGGGTTGGCTCTTACTTCATGATGCGCATGCATGCTCTTCTGCAGTACTCGACCGGATAAATGGACTTCTGGAGAGAGATAACGACAGCAGCAATGGGGGGTGGATGCCACAGCGGTGAATTGCTGCTGACTGAGTCAGGCAACTCAAGACGTATTCGTCCCCACAAACGATTTCGGCTAATACTAACTGCGCATGCATCACACGTCAATAATTTATCTTCTGCTCTTCGTAATCGCTGTCTCGAAATATACGTGACTCCACCCGCTTCAAGCTTTCTGGATGCATGCAACAGCCACAACACTCCTTCATCAGGGTTGTCCTCTTCTATCGTTACTCACAGCGATCTCCTCTTTACTCCATTTTTTCCTTCTGCAAATCTTCCTGCTGCCATGTCTGCTTCCCCTTCCTCACTGTCTTCTTCTTTCTCTTCTTACCTTGGAACCGGTAATCCAAACGTCGTCAGCCCCACTTCGGTGTTGTCATGCAGTGGGAGGCGAAATGCTCCGATACTACCGACAGCAACAGCAGCAGCAACAACAGCAGCAGCAGCAACACCAGAAGAATATGCTCGCGCTGGAGTCTGTCATAGAGCCGAAGGCGCACCACCATCCGCAGCAGCAGCTGCTGCAACAGCAGCAGACTTACTGCAAACATTAATATCTGTCTTGCGAGAAATGAGTGAGCGTTGTATAAATCTTTCCTGTGAGAAAGAAGAGAGTACCAAGGGGTCGCATTCCGTAACAGCAACACCAGGAGCAGCTGCAGCAACATTTTTTGATGAGTGTGGTTTTTTGGAGGATGCAGCACAAGTAACGAGAGAGATTGAAGCAGCAGCGCTGATAATTAAAGAAGAAGAGACTACAAGCAGAAGATGCTATTCAATAGAGGTGAATGAAAGTGTTGATATGAAAAAAGAAAAGGCAGAAGATGATGGTAGTCATGCATTTTGTGAGTTGTTGCTGCCTCAGAAGGAGAACCACCACCAGCAGCAGCAAGGGCGTAGTCAGCATCATGAGTCATCAGCTGCTGGTATTAAACATAACAGCCACATGTTCTGTAGACAGAGGGGAGGTATCACTCCAACGGTGAAAAGTCTTACAGCTGCATCTCAATCCTCTAAAACCCTTCAAAAAGTGCTGGCTGAACAACACTTCACACGTTGGAGTAAGATGCTCTTACTACGATTGCTCCGACGAATAGAAAGAGAAGAAAGAGGACGAGAAGGAGAAGGCAGAGGAGAAGCAGGAGGAGAAGGTCGGAGAATGAGCAAGACGTTCTGTGATGCAGTCGCTGCTGGTGCTGGGGGTACCGGCTCTTGTGTCGGGGAGAGTGCAAGTGATGATGTTTTTGCTTCTTTAGAGGTTTTGGCTAGCTACATCGAGTGGGTGAGGGAGCTGTTGCTGTCGCCTGTACGGCAGCTGCCCGCGAGGAAGAGGATGCATGCAAATGCAACCCCACAAGGAAAGCAGCAGCTCCCGATCACGATCCAACAGGAGATGTCTTCTTCTGCGTACAACAACTACGCAGAGGAAGTATGTATGCTACGTAAATGGGTGGAAGTCTTTTTCGCTTTGTATGTGGATGCCGTACATATTGCTGCTGCACAGGCTTCCTCTAGTACTATTCACTCTGGCGCTTTTGCGATCGGTACTCTCTTCGCTAGCAGTTATGTGCTACTGCAATTCCTGTTGCATGCATGTATGAGTTCTCGTCTAATGAAAACCTTCCAGAGCTCTTGCATTGCTGCTGCAAGTGCCGGTGCAAGTGCTGCTGCCACTTCGTCTTCTTCTTCACCTCAAGCGGTTGCGGCTGCAGCAACCAGGGGTAACACAGTGACCCCACCTTCCTGTGGCACAGGAAATTCTCTTACGTCATCATCAGCAACAGTACTGAGTGCGGATGCTCTAGACATCGTTTTCAGCCGTCTATTTGAGAGACTGACGAACAGTAGAAACCCGTGTGACGGAAGAGCTGCTGCTGCTGCTTGTTCTGTTGAACGTAGTAGAAGAGCAGCAACAACGAGAGAGAAGAGTGTGGATGGAAAACACATAATGGGTGGTGTAGAAATTTCGCTGCTGCGTCGGGGCCTCTCTTCTCTGCTTAGTGTGAGTGCAGTATTGGAGGAGGAAGCAACAGCTGATAGTGGAGGGATTGCTGCACGTTTTAATTGGAAGTGCGTGCAGGCATGGATGGACTTATACTTCTGTACGTCATCATCTCCTGCGACTTCTGGTGTTCCTGCTAGTGGTTGTTGTTCTTCTTTTTCAACGGCTGATGGAAACAGAACAGCTTTTTCGTTGTCTCCATATTCCAACGCTTACATAGATTTCAATGAGTTTATTGCCACCTTTTTTTGGAGATGCAATCGCGTCATATTATCACCGTCGAAGACGACCCCCATGCTACTACTAGTGCTGCTGCTGCACAGTGGCTTGCATGCAGCTACTCGCTGCTGGATTGCTGAACTACTACTTCGCGAAAGGCAGCAACAACAGCAGCAGCAACAGCAGCAGCAACAGCAGCAACAGCAGCAGCAACAGCAGCAACAGCAGCAGCAACAGCAGCAACAGCAGCAGCGGCAGATGCTTAGCTCGTTAGTTCAATTGGAGAATGATGTGAAATATGCCGTTTTTCTGTCAGGGCTTGGGTGCGGGAAAGTGCTGCTGCATCATATGTTGGAATTATCATGTTTTGAGAGGAGTCGTCAGATTGCATGCATGTGGGGTGGAAACAAAGTTGGATGCTGCAGTAAGCAGGCTGTTTGACTCTGTTGGTGCAGATGTGTCTCGTGAAGCTGTTTTCGTTTTTGCTCTGGCAATTTTAGCGGCAGAATGTCTTCGCATGTACGAAGAAGTCAGAGCAGCACGTACGACAACCGAAGGAAAACGAGTTCATGCAGTGCCGGCATACGCAACAGTACCTTTCGCGATTTCCGCTGCCGCTGATGTTGTGAGGGTAGTGGAGAGAAGAAAAAATACGAAGGCTAGATCAAGTGCTCACAATACTTTGAATGAAGAGAATTATGGCATGCCTAAGCTTCTTCCTTCAACACATACTCTCCACAACACATACTTGTGTCACTTCAATAAAGAAATTCAAGCGTTGCATGTACTCCAGTCATTGATGCATGCGCTCAAAGTGTTTATATGCCATACAGCTGCTGCTGAATATTATGATCGTCTTGCCATCTTGAAAGATGTGGCTGTCAATCTCCACTCCTGCTCCAACAACTCCTCAGACGTACCCTCATTCAACAACACAAGCAGAAGAGGAAGCAACTGCAACAGCAGCAGCAGCAGCAAAAATATCAACAGCAGCAGTTGCAGCAGCAGCAGAGAAGAAGAAGAAGGAGAAAGTCACATTAGTAGAGAATGCAGCAGCAGCGAAAGTGCTAGGGAAAGTAGCGTCTTCGGTGCAGCTGCTCGTGCAAAACATTCTGGCCGGAGGATCAGAGTAGCAACAAGAAGTCTCATATACAACGAGATCTCCCTTGCTGCAGCAACAGCAGCAGCAGACGAAGCAGCAGAGACAACACCATTCAAGCGTCATTCGATTGCGGAAGAACAAAACCTCGCCAGAGTCTTTGGAGTGCACAAGAGTGAGCTGGTCAGTTTCTACGTTCAAGCAGCAACATCACTTCTATACCAGTGGGGGTCGCTTATTTTGCATGCCTTGCATGTATTGAAAGTTCTACGGCGAGAAGTCGAAAAAGATGGCGGCGCAGTTGCTTCTGCTGTTGCTGCTGCAGCTGCAGATTCCAGTAGGTCCTCTAGAACAACACATACTCAAACCAGCGGTACCAGCAGCAGCACAACCACCAGCAGTAGCAGTAGCACAAGCAGCAGCAGCAGAAGCAGCGTGCGAAGTTGTTTTCTAGGGATTAGACACGTTGCTGATAATGATGTGACTCTCAATGACAATTACCCGGAATTTTTAATGTGCTTGAAGGTCCTCGACAGTCTTGGAAATGAAGAAGAAGAGGAGGCAGCAATTGCAAGTACAATACCAGGAGCAACAGGGATAGGAACAGCAGCAGCAGGAACAGCCACAGCAGCAGCGATAACAGCAACAGCAGCAGCAACACCAGCAGCTGAGCTTGCTGCTTCTTCTTCAGATGCATGCGTATGGGGAGGGCAGGAGATACACTGCTGCAACGTACGTAATTTAGAGTGGATATACCACGAGAAACGTTCATATACTGATGGTACGTCGGACGGTTTGACGTCATCGTTAGTTTCTTCTGACAGCGTTAGTGCTCCTTTGTGCTACCGACACGTTAAGGGAGCGTATAGTAATAATAACAAGAATACTCCAGCCGCGTTTGGTGTTCACACGTTAGAGAAGGACAGAGAACATTCTCCTACTGCTACTGCATTGTCAGTAAAGCTGCTACGCAAATTAACTCGTCTTACGACGGCTGTTGTCGAGTCACTCCTGCTTCCGGCACGCGTATTACCACTGCAGCTCATGCTGAATGTTGCTGCTGGTGCATGCGCTGGCGCTGTGGAGGCGTATACAAATAACCAAAAGGGTCAGCAAGAACAGCAACAGCAGCAGCAGCGACAGCAGCAAGTCGGGCAACAGCAATATCAGCAGGGTGAGGGCGGGGAGCAGCAGGTACAGCAGCAGGTGTTTGTTAAGAAGCAACAGAAGGGCAGCAACAATGACTTGAGGGAAATTCTAGAAAGGCATGCATGCATGTGTGGCACTGCAAATCATGGGATGGACAATTCGCTGCCGCCGACTGTTGCATTTGCACCGTCTTTGCTGCTGCTGTCGGCATATGTGGCATGTTACCGTGGGAGCCGCAAGGGGCAGGATGCTGCTGTTGGAACGTGGATGTCTAGGCAACAGCAGTCAGCAGCAGCCGCAGCAGTAACACCAGAAGCAGCATCAGCAACACGAGAAACAGCAGCAGCAGAAGCTGAAAGAAGTAATTTCGAGCAAAATGTACTACAGTTGCTACTGTCCCTTGCGCCTGCAGCACTCAATTCTCTGCATAGGCAGCTGCTGCATGCATGCGAACACTTGCTCGTGAAAGTTGAGAGGCTCTATGAACCCCTAGGCGCTCCTGCTTGTGCTGCTGCAGCTGACACTGAAGAGGGAGAAGAGAAGGAGGAAGCGAACGCAGCACCAAAAGCAGTACCGGCAGCAGCCGAAATAGTAACAGCACCAGCAGCAGTATTAGAATTGAGAGAAGCTGGACGTGCAGTTGTGGCAACCGATCATATGCTGATTGTGTATTATCTATACAAGAGGCTTGTGACGCTTGCAAGTGAACCAGATATGCTGCTTGCTCCTGCATGCATGTTGGTATCACCGCAGCATATTTATGAAAAGCAACTGGAAAGGGAGCAGACAAACGAAGTCGAAAAAAGAGAGCAACAAGAGAAGAAGATCTTCACACGACATGGAGACCAACAAGTAGAGTCGCAAACTGCAGACAAAGAAAACAGAGTACCAGCAACAGCACTGAGGTATGCAAGGAAAGCGTTCCCCTATACTCTGTTGCAACACTGTCATGTTTGGTGGCATGAGAAGGGTTGGAAAATAGCCATGCTGCAGCGGCAATTACAGCAGCATATGAGTCTTCTGCTACTCCACCTGCAACTATTATATAAAGACATGCATATCTTGAAGCCTTCTTCTGAAGCTAGAGCACCGTTGTGCCGATGCATTGTGAGAAGCGGCTCGTCGACGTGTCTGGCTGCAGCAGATATAGCAGCACTCCCCCCACACTGTTCACACCAGCTGCACTGTCGTAGGCCTGTACAATACACACACAGCAGGGCTGGCAGCAACAGCAGCAGCGTCCGTGCTGCTAGTCGTAGTAGTAGTGATAGTAGTAGTCATAGTAGCGTATCGGAAGAGCCGCATGCGCTGATGCGAAGCTGCAGCCATCACATAAATCAGCACCACAGACGTAGTGACTGTAGCAGCAGCAACATCACCAGCATTGAAGAATACGGCACCGAGCCAAAAATTTTTACACGAGATCCACTAGAGAGAAGAGGAAGGAGAAGGAGCATGGACAACTATTCCTGGCGCTTTGCTTCGAATGGTTTCTACAGCCCGCAAGACGAAGAAGGGAGGAATATGACGCTGTCGTCTCGCCTGATTAAAGCCTTGCTGCTACATCAGCTGCGTGGGTGTCCGCCAGTACTGCTATTACTACGACGTCGAGTACTATCGGTGCAGCAGACCAAAACAGCAGAGATGTTATTTCACGAACAGCAACTACTACGGCAGCAGCAACAGCAGCTGCGGCAGGAGCACCAGCAGCAGCACTGCCACTTAGATAACTATCTAGCGCTGCAGCAGCATCAGCCTCAGGTACATCATCGCTCTTGCAAGCAGCAGGAGGAGCAGCAGCAGAAGCAGGAGGAGGAGGAGGAGCCATATTACTACATGCAGCAGCAGGAGCGGCAGCACTACCGGCAGCAGCCGCCATTATATTCTGAGAGTTTGCAAGAGTATGACGCACCCGCTGCAATGGAGATTTGTAGTAGTAATAATTCTTCTGTTATTGATAGACTGTGTAAAGGCTTCTGTGACAACCTGCTGCAACAGCAACAAGACATCCGCAGTAATAGTGGCAGGGACTCTACCACCACTACCACCTACGACCACCCCACACAAATGTACGCAACAGTGTATCTCCAGCGTATACCTACAGCAAACTTGAAAGCGCATGCAGGCGTGCTGGATGCTCTGTTGCGTGTCGCTCTTGTACTTTCAACTCAG
The DNA here is from genome assembly GCF_030435755.1 of Ochotona princeps. Taxonomy (NCBI): domain Eukaryota; kingdom Metazoa; phylum Chordata; class Mammalia; order Lagomorpha; family Ochotonidae; genus Ochotona; species Ochotona princeps. Next base: position 18,086 of record NW_026699916.1, on the reverse strand, counting down.
CAAAGACCGCAGCAGCAGCAAGCTCAGAATATTGAGTTGCAACTTCTGCGTGTGCTGCTGCCCTTGAAGCGTACTGCTGCTGCTCTTGCTTCTGCTATTACTACTGCTATTGCTGCTACTGGCAATACTACTGCTGCTGCTGCTGCTAATACTGCAACTAGTAGTATTGCTGCTGCTGCTGCTGTGTGTGTTGCTGCTAATTCCGGAACTGCTGATTGGACTTCTGTTTCTTCTGCTTGTTCTTCTTCTGCTCTGAAGATACCACGTGCTGCAGCAAGAGATATGCTCGTGCAACGCCTCATACGTCTTGGACAGCGTGCGTACTACTATGAAAGGGAAGCTACAGAGCGCAAGAGGTTGCGAAGCTTGCAGCACCATGTCATCAGTATCGCAAAAACACATGGAGCAGTGGAAAGAGGACTACTAGAAGGCGAGCAGGAAGACACACTGCTGCTGCGTCTGCGTGCTCTTCAGCAGGGGTTTGCTGTTGCGGTTCTTCTCACACGCCTGTGGGGTATATGCGCCACGGTTGCAGCAGCAGCAGCAGGTGATGATGATGTGGTTTGTGTGCAGGAGACAGAACGAGTTGACAGTTTCTTCGCAAACGCTTGTGCTCGTGTGGACAAGACGAACCATACCTTGAGCAAAGGGCAGCAGCAGACACACGCCGACGATACTGCTGATGGTGGAGGTGTTAGGAAGCGTGACGAGAAAGAAACGCAGGAGGCAGAACTACTACAGCAGCAGCAGGAGGAGGGGCCTCGGCAGCAGGGTGATAGCTTTAACGATAATAGTAAGAGCATGCAGAGCATGTTTTTGCAGGAAAGCGAAGAGGGTGCTGAGAAGTCCAAAGAGAGGGTAGAGATTGTTAGGGAGTGTGCATGCACACTGTTGAAGCTGATCAATCGTACTGCTCCTTATTTTGATGAAGACGCATGCAGAGGGGGCACAGCAATGCAAATCAATTCGCTGTCCTATCAGGAGAACTCAAAGCTACTGCAACAGCAGCAGCAACAACAAGGAGGAAACTTGTTATATCCGCCTCTAGTAAGAGCTGCTGGTGCGACACTAGCTTCTGCGTGGTGTCTCCAGAGTGTGCATGCACGCAAAACGGCGGCAGCAGGTGGAGGAGGCTTCAAGGAGGGTTGCAATATGCTGCGCAGCAGTACTAACAGCAGCGACTGGAATACATTAAAGAGTGTCTTGGAGGAAACACCTGTTGTATGTACTGAAAGGGCAGGTCTCGCCGCTACGCACCAGCAGCAGCAGCCACAACAACAGCTGGAGCAGATGGCTGAGGGGAGAGAGTACGAACAGGAGCATTCGAGACGACAGCAACAGAAACTTTTTCTCATGCTCCTGTTCGATGTACTAGACGCTGCATTTACCTTTTTTTCAAAAACCAGCATATCTGCTCCAGCAGAGGCAGCAGCAGCAGCTCCTGCATGCATTGTACAACAGCAGCTGTCGTCTGAGGAGGTTCTCTCACCAGCTTGGGGTGCACCACTGCAGCAACGGCAACGGCTAATGATGGTATCTGCGGCGTATGGGATACTCTCTCTCTCCTGCGTGTATGGCCTTGCTGCTGCGGCCGGAAGTGTAAAAAACGCTCTTTTCCTGCAACAGCAGCAGCAGCAGCGTCAGCAGCAGGAGCAAGAGCAACAGCATAAACCTTCTTCTTTTTTGTGGATGGGGTCTGTCCCTTCGCTATTGCACGCTACCTTCTTCCCATGTGGAGAAGCCGCAGGGCTACCGAACTCTGAACAGACAAATTCAACTGTTTCAGCAGCTGCTGCCGCTGCTTCATGTCTTTTGCGTGGTAGTAACACGACGTTTGGTACTGCATACACCGTGACTGGTTGCAGTGCTGTTCTTGAGCAAGCAACTATTGCCTCCGGATATGGGCTTCCACTTGCTATGTTTGACTTCCGACAGTTGTTGCTGCTGCAAGCCCAGTGTCGCTATGAATCAAAGCAGCAATTGCTGCATTGTAATAGGTACGCTATCTCTGATGCGCTTGGACATACAAGACAAAGCAGCGTTGACGGCAGTAGTGAAGAAAGATCAGCACAATCGAGCTCCGACCCGCTAGCTGAAGCCGGTACAGAGACAGATGCAGCAACAGCATGCGTTGAAGAAACATCTGCTGCTACTGTAGTTGAGTGGGTCAATTTGCTGGCGTTGTTCACGACTCTGGTGACCCCACACCAAAAAAGGCAACAACAGGACCAGCAGGAAGCGCATCACCAATTCGAAAAAGTGGTATCACCTCTACTTCCGAGTTGCACTAGCAACAGCAGCAGCTGCTGCTGCTATCAATATCAAGATGCTATTGCAAGTGAACACGAGCGGCAACATTCCACTACTACTGCTACCACGATAGCCTGTTGCTGTTGTTGTGATGATGATGGGTATGGGATGGTAGCTGCTGCGGCTGGATGGCTGCAAAGGTGGTTGCTGCTTCAGCAGCAACTACGGGGATGCTGCGCAAAAAGCAACACATGTACTACTGAGGATGACAGGAGACTGGGTCCCTCAGGCATTCCTGCACAGGCAGACACAGAGCAACGCATGCTGCAGAAGTTGGAGGGTGTTGCTGAGATCTTCCGGCGTTTTGGACTGGCTGCACAGGCGGAGGCTGTGGCATTGGCTATGCAGTTGGAAGAAACAGCACTGCATTATTCTGCTGCTGCTGCTGTACGAGGAGGAGAAGGAGGAGGAAGGGGCTTAGAAGAGGGGAGAGCCACTTCTTTTTTGGAAAGCACAAGAGCTGGAAGGATGTTTGTAGCTGGACGTTTCTCAGATATGCATGCTGCAAATGTGAAGATGTCCGAAGCAAAGGGAAGAGAAATCAGACCGAGAAATCAAGAGCTGCAGCTGCAGCAGCAGCTCCTAGTAATAATGGAGTCTGCTGCGCGGTGTGCAGGCACTGCTGCTCTTCTCCTGTCAGAGGTGATGGAGCAGCAGCTGCAGCAGCTATTCCATTTGAAGGGTAAGCATCCCGTCGGACTACGTAAACCCTCCTTGTTGCTGCAGCAGCCTTCTTGTTGTGGCCCCTGGCAAGGGGCGCTGTGGATATTACTTGGATTGTGGGGTACATACACCGTGGCGACTGCATGTCTCACGGCAACAGCAGAAGCACAAGCGGCCGAGCATCATCAGCAGCAGTTGCTGTTGCTCAAGGATGAGTTGAATTATCAAATAAAAGAACAGGAAGAAGCTGCTGCGGCATGGTCGTTAACGGGGTTACTATGGCAAGACAGTAGCGCAGCTGCTCCATACGCTGACGCGGCGGGTGTACGTACCCCACAGGAAGCAGCTGGTGTGGGGATGCTGCGGCAAGATAGTCAGCGACTTCAGCAGCTGCTGCATGCATTAGCAGTAGAGGAACGCCAAGACAAAGAAGCTTCCGATAGACTAGCAGCACCATTCGTGCTGCCTACAGAAATACTGCAGCATCTCTCTGCTGTCCTCCAGGTGGCTCGCCTTGAACACCAGCAGCAACAACAGAAACAGCAGCAGGAGCACCAGGAGCAGCAGTTGAGAGCGGGTGGAGAGAAGCAGCAGCAGCGCTTGATGAAGAGAGAGCAGCACGTACAATCGGTGACGAACCACCAGCAGCAGCAGCAACATTTAGTTGAAGGGAGAAACAACAGAAGACGCAGCAGCATTGCAGCAGGCTGTACTGGAAGCAATATGTGGACACAGAGATATATCACTTGCAAGGACTGCTGCAGCCGATCAGCAAGCAACATGGCAATATGAAACTCTTGCGTTCGTTACTCAACATCTGTCGCTGACAGGGTAGGCTACGCAGCATACACCGTTCTATTTGTGAGCGGAATCGCTTGTGTCTCTACTACGTACTCGTTCCCCGCGCCCTTTCCCTCTAAGCGAGAGAAAAGGCTTTGCTAAATGCAGAGTGGCCGGATTCATCTTCTTACGTCAGCAGGAGAGAAATTGGGCGTGTTTCCTTGGTTTTCTTTGAAGCCACACAAGAACGTCTGTTCTCTAGTTGTGCTGTAGATGGAGAGAAGCTAGTTTGTGTCTACTGCTGTAGATGTTGTGTACTGTGTGTGCTCCCCCGCATTGCTGCTGTTGCTGCTGTCTATCAGCTGGTCTCCTGCTACAATTTCTCTGAACCCGCTGATGAGACTCGCCAGCTGGCCTCTCCCACAACTTTTCAGCTACTGCTCTTGAAAATGGTATTGCTCCAGTTGACGTGTGCCACAAGACCCACTAATATATCTCCACGCATACGTATATATATATATATATATATATATATATTGTTGCGTGAAGGAGACGAGCAAGGAGAGTGGACACGCAGACGCAGTCATAGTATCAGAAAACATTGAGGGAAGTATCTGATTCTTTCTAAAACTACCGTGACTCGGTAGTTGTGTTTCACGTATGCACGATAATGTGTGCTCCTCTGCATCTTCTATTTTCGTGTACATACTACGTTTAGATGCACTGTGCGCAGCAGAGGAACTCCGATGTAGAAACACCTCGGTGTTGTCTGTCTTTTGTAGAGAGAAACTCCGATGTACGTACACGTTGATGCATTCTTGGCGCAGTAGAAACACGTGTCGCCTCCTGCGCCGCAAGTGACTTCAGACTCGGCTGTCTGTCTCCGTCGCGTGTACATACACCGCTTACGTGCTCTCGTTCGCGAGGAGTCTCCGCGTGTACAGCAGCTCGCTTTGAAGCACCCACGCCTTATTGTACTCTCCTTTTGCGTATCCACGTCAGTGCAGTATTTAAGGGAAATCAGTGTTTGCGTTTCCACCTGGCTGCATACTCTCCCTCTCCTCCCTTATCTCTCGCTCTCTCTCTTCTTGGTGTACGAAATAACAGGGCTTCGTGTATTCTTTGTGTAGAGTTCTAAACACTTAGCTAGTTAACTAGAGCTCCCTCTTCTTCCTTCAGACACCCTTATTCTATTGAAACAAGGATATCTACATAACTTGTACGTGGCGTTGTTTTCGCGTATGTGCACAGATACCAGATGATACTACTTACAACTCACTGGCGCACATCCAGAAAAGTGCATCTCCGCAGCTTCCTAATATTGTAATATGCGTCTCATACTGCTGCTGCTTCTGCTGGTGCTGATAATGCAAATCCACATGTTACTAACTTGTATACATACATATATATATATACCGACGTGGTCTGTAGTTTGTTTATATACGTATATACGTGTTAGTCCGAGAATGCTGTTGTGTTTGTGAAGCTGCTCCTGAAAAGACTAGAGAGCGAGCCAAGAGCAATACCAGCTTTCAAGACTGTCTTCTGGCCTGGTGTTGCTGTTGTGTCTCTGTCTCTTTCTCCTTGTATGCATCTCCTACTGCTGCTTCTGCTGGTGCTGGTAGTGCAGCTCCACATGCTCCTAATCGTGTTGTATGCGTCTCTTGCTACTGCTGGTGCTGCTCTCACGCAGTAGCTCCTTCGCTTTCATTTGCTCCTGGTGTGGCTGCTGGTTTTGCTGTTGCAGCTGCTGCTTTTGCTGTGTTGAGGTAGACACCTCGGGTACCTTCGTGAGTTGCTATCAGGTGTCTTCTCTCCTGCTCCCTCCCAGCACACTGTGCGTACATATATTTACACACAGTCGCTTTTGTTGCATGCACTGCATCCACTTGCATGAGTTATGCCGCTCACATGTAAAGTTTACTTCGTTCTCTCTTCCTACCCTCCCCCCCAACCCGGTGTTCTACTCGACGTTGGCAGTATATCAATATGTCGCGAATGAGAAGGTGCAGCTTTCAACAAATCTTTCTTTCGTGCAGAAAGTATATGTCTCGATGTTTCTCGGTCTTTTCCTGCTGCTGTTACTATCTTCGTGGTCTCTACGGGTGTTGCATGAGCACTCAAAAAAAAGAGGACGTGCTTGTTTGCGGCTGCTGCGTACACATCAGTATACAACAATACAATGCATGTGTGTGTATATACATGCTTTTTCTCTGCAGGTTGCTGCATGGCCCATGAGCTTCCTTCGCCCACTCCTTTACCTCAGCAAAGACGCACACGAGGCAGCGTCTGATGAGCAGAAGGTGATATCTGCTGTCGCCACTGGTACTGCCGCTGCCGGTGCTGCTGCTCTAGTCGCTAAATCGTCACGGACGCCTGTCCCAGCTACTACTAAAGTTGTTTCCGAGCCTCTAACTAGTACCGCTGCTGCTTCTGCTGCAGCATATGAGTTTCCTCCTCCAGTGGCAGCGGAACACTGGGAAGCAGCAGCAACAGCAACACCGCCAGGAGCATACGCTGAACCGACAGTAGTCGTACCAGCAGCAACAAAAGCAACACTCTCTTTTTCAACGGCCGCGTCAGCACACAGGGCAATGGCGCCAGCAGCTATAGCAGGAGCTTTCTCTAGAGCAGCTGCAACAACAGAAGCAGCAGCAGCAGCAGAAGCAGGTGAAGAAGAACGAGGAGGAGGAGCACCAGCAACAGGAAGTCCGATAGCAGCAGCACTCCTGCGAATAGCATCGAAGTCTGAATTTCGCGATGAGAGTTGTGTCTTGTGTAATATACGTCCATCTCGCACCTCGTTCGACAGACGTTCTTTCCGTTTATGTGAAGCTGCCAATACTGCTCTAGCAAGATTGCATGCAAACGGAGTAAGCAGCACACTTGAATTACTGCGACGTCTCTTTCTTGCTCACAGCCATACGTTTAGTGGTAGAGGAGAGTGGCCTTCGTCTGCTTCTAGTTATACTTCTAGTATGTGTTCAACAACTACTGCTGCTGCAGCAGAAGAGGGAGAAGCAACAGCAGTCGCATGTACATCATGGCTGCAGCGTTTCCGTCTCTCGCTACTTGTCATATCTCACGGTGTCAGTACACTCGCACAGACGACTAGCCACATGCCATTGCTGCATGCTGTCTCTAGTTTCGCCTTTTCCGTCAGCTGCTGATGCTACGAGTAAATTTTCTAGTAGTGGCGAGCAGCACCAAGTAGTATACAAGGCTGCTGCTACTCAAAAACAAAGGCTAGTACAAGAAACAGCTCTCTTGCTACAGCGCAGCAGACTAGTATTAGGCTATCCAGTATCTCACAAGTGTGGGGATAGACTTGCAAAGGAGATTAGAACAGCAGCAGCATACCATGAAGCTAATACCGCCTCTTTTTTTGATATGGAGATGCAGCAGTATCCGGATGAAAGCGCTGCTACTGACAGACTCGTGTTGCTTGACAACCTCCACATGCTAGCAGAGAGAACCATCGGATGTAAAAGCAACAGAAACAGCAGCAGCAGCTCTAGTAGCAGTAGTAGCAGCTGCAGCATTAGCATTAGCAATGAGTGCAATAGCAGCATTGCTAGCAGTAACGGTCTTCTGAACGGCAAGAGTGGAAATAGCAGCAAGAAAAATGATACTCTCACTAATAGTCGTAATAGTGGTGATGATAGGTCTATATGGCTGAAAGTGTTGGAGGCTGAATTAGTAGAGGACAGAAGCATCGCAGCAGGAGGAGATGGTGGTGCATGCAGCAGCAGTGGTAATAGTAGCAAAAGAAAGACCGATGAGGAGCGAAGAGCCGCAGCAAAAGCAGTTTACATGGAAACGCAGCAGCAAGACGTCGACGTTCTCTTTCCCTCTGCTTATGCAGACTATACTCCTGCTCAGACAAACAGCACCAGCAGCAGCAATATTAGGAAGGCAGCAGCTGCGCAGTGGCTGACAGTGCAGCAGCAGCAGCAAGAGCAAGCACCACAGCAGCAACAGCACTACGTGGACCTTTTAAATAAAGGCAGTATGGAAGAGAAGGAAGATATTTACGAGGGTAGAGGAGGAGAAGTAAGAAGAAGTTGTGGCGCTGTGTCTTGGTGTGGCAGTATACATACACCTGCTGCTTCTGCTTGTGTTGCTGGTGCTCCTGCGGTAGCAGCAGCAGCAGCAGCAGAGCAGTACCAACGCTCCTTACACGGGTGGGATATTCATAATAGAAGTTTAGAGAATAGTAAGGGTATATACGTAGAGAAGGAGGAGCACCACCAGCGGCAGCAGCGGGAAGAGGAGGAGGAGGAGGAGGAAGCGAAAGTCGACGAATGAATGAAGAGAAGGAAGAGGAGGAGCCAGACGAAGCACCAGAAGAAGTTAAAGCAGCAACTGCTGCCTTGTGGGCTCAAGTCTTTGAAACAGAAAATCATCGTCTAGCTGCAGCAGCAGCGCGGCAGCAGCACCAACACCATTCTTACTATTACGAGAGATACACTGACCAAAAGAAGACAGCAGAACGAATGCTTCTCGATGAGGATATGGATGATGAAGAAGAAACAGAGGCGACTCGCGAAGCTCTGGTGGTGAGTGTTTCTTCTCTAGATCAAGACGACTTCTCTTTTTTACGTTCATGATTGGCAGGTGACACGGCCTGAGACTACACGGGGAAGGGAAGTGCAGTAGAAGCATGCAGCAGTCTTGCATGTGGAGGCATGCACGTGGAGACAGAGCAGGTTGCTGCTGCATCTAGACACCATGCGCTTCTAATTATATAACGAATGTATATCATAGACTGGTGCCACTGTATTTCCCTCCTCTCTATTTCTCTTTGTGTTTGGCTTTGTCTTTCTCTCTTTCTCTCTCTCTCTTTCTCTCTCTCTCTTTCTCTATCTTCTCTCTCTCTTTCTCTATTTCCTCTTCCCCTCGGAGGGTATCTACTGTTTCACTTCATATGCTAGAGAGTGTCACTGCTGCACATACAAACACCACGTGGTGTTGATTATATCGCAAACATATATATTAATCGTAGAATGTGGGGGCGACAATTCCTCTGTCTCTTGCTTTTTCTCTATGTCGCTCTGCTGCACTCCTTCTCCCTATGTTTCTCTCTCTCCTAGGTCTTCTATTCCAAACGTTTCTGGAGGAGCACACTCTCTCTTTGTGTCCAGCTCTCTTTTCTCTCTCTCTCTCCCCTTCCTTACTGCCGCTTACTGTATTCGAGAGCGTAGTATGTACTTTCCGTTTCTCTTCTCTCTATTGGTTGGCGCTCTCGTTACACACCGACATATACTCTCACTTCGTACTTCATTTGTATTTGTTGCTATCTGCATATTCAAGAAAGTTTCTCCCTTTTTCTATGTTGCCTTTCTTTTATTTTCTCCGTCTCTCTCACCATGTGTCTCTCTCTTTGCCGCTAACTACATCTGTCTCAGCTCTCCCTTCTCGTCCCCTCGCCCCTCCTCCTCCTCCTCCTCCTCTGTTTGTCGATATTAGCTCCATATTGAATGATGATTTTCTCTGTGTCTGTCTGTTGCTTTCTCTATACTTCATCCCTATATGTGGCTACTTCTCATAGAGAACATTATTAAATTGTGTCTCCTACTTTCTTTCTATGCATCCTCCTATTTTTTCTGTCACCTCATTTTTTCCGAGAAGACATACGGTCGCTTGGGCTGCAGCATTTATCACAGAGGAGTATCATATGCTGCAGCATTTTTTCACAATTCAAATGAAAGACAAAAAAGCAAGTATCCTGAATATTTATGCATGCGGTAAAGAGAAAGACAGATACGGTATGAACAACATGATCGGATGTATATTTGAGGGGGCGTATAATCACCAAAACAACATGCATCATATATGTATGTAATTATACATGTAATTATATGTGTGATTATATTTGTCTGCCTGCGCATACATGTGATTATGCATCTGTGCGTGTATGTGTACACATGTGTATATGTACATTTGTATGTATATATGTATATATTCATATATATATATATATGTGGATGCATGTATGTATTTATGTGTATGTATGTGTAGGTCTGTGTGCACGTATATTTGTGTGTATGTATACACTTATGCATCTATGTTCTTACATATATGTGATTGTTGATACATACTGTATATATATATATATATCTACGTGTACGTATGTATGTATGTAGGTATCTGTGTATCTCTCTCTGTGTGTATATATGTACGTATGCACCAATGTGTGTATCTATGTATGTATGTACGTAGACGTGTAAGCATGTATATGTATACATATATGTGTATAGCTTAATACATGTTGTATTTATGTGTGTGTATGTATGGAAGTATATTTGTATGTATGTATATCTGTGTGTAATGTATATATACGTACACATATGTATATGTGATTATGTGTTATATGTATGTATTTATATGTGCATGTGGCTGTGCTGCTGGTGCTGATATCTGTGATGGTGGTGGTGGTGGTGGTAATAATGTGGCAGGCTGCTCTTTGTGTAGGTCTCGCATGCAACAGTAGCAGCAGCAGAAGATCAATGCAGCGTGAGGCAGCAGCAGCTGCTGCTGTTGCTGATTGTAGAGTCGCTGCGACTACTAGCCGTCTGCCTCCAAGCATTTTACATTCTGCAGCGTATTGTCACGCAGCAAGGAGTGGGCAGTAATGATTTCCCTCCTACATCCTACTGGCGTTCGTCTTTGGTATCGGACCCAATCGGGTTCGAGGAGGTTACTGCCAGTAATCGACGAAGACACGAAGAGGAAGAGCAGGAGCAGCAGCAAGAGATACAGCAACATGTACAACTACAACGGCAGCAGCACGACTCAGAGCAACAAGTGCATTTACAGCAGCAGCAGCAGCATGCGCGTCAGGAGGAGCTGCGAGGGATAGAGCAAGAGCAGGGTTTCCAGCCGCCATTCCTACTACGTACGCAGTTGGAGGAGGTGAAGCGAGAGCAAGGGCTACTGCAACATACATACTTACAGCATAGGCAAGAACTAGGATACCGACAGCAAGATACACAGATGCAGCAGCATGCTGCTCAGTTGACACCAATGTGTGTACACACGGATGCGGCTGCATTGCCGATGTTGCTTGCCGCTGCATTACAGACAGCAAGAATGTTGTTGCCAGCATGTCCGTTGGAATTGCAGCAAGAGCAGCGACAATTGCAGCAATTACTTCGTGCAGGCGACGAGAGAGCTGATAGTGTGCCAGCAGTGGGTGAACAGGAGGACAGAGAGGAACAACATCTCCTTCTCGAGCAAAAACAGCAGGTGTTGTTCGAAGGAGAGAAAACCAGGCATAAGGGTAAGCGCTCTATTGAAGAAGAGAAAGACAGGAACAGTTGGTTGTTGGAAACGCAGCAGCAGCGCCAGCAGCAACAACACCATCGGGAAAGGCTGCGTAAAATCTGTTTCATAAAACTCGTGCGTGGTACTCGACATCCTGCTGCTGCTGGCGGGGCTGGGGGTGGTAGTAGTGGCTTCTGTTCAACGAGTAATCGTGCTGCAGCTGCTTTCTATGGGAGAGGCAATCCCGCGCTATTGCAGCTTGTCTGGCCTGCAGCAGCACGCATGCAACATGTGGCTACCGCACTCCTATACGTCTTTGAGCAACACCCTGTGCTGGAAAGTGTTTTGGACATCACGAGGCGTCTCGGATCCATGCCTCTTACTACATACACCCCCTGCTGCTGTTGTCAACCTTCTCGAAATTCTGTTAGATCTTGCAGAAGCGTGGAAAGCATCTGTTAGTCACCATCATGTAATCCTGCTTCTTGCACACGTGCTGCAGCAACAGCACCAACCACAGCCACAGCACCAGCAGCCAGAAGCGGTCTCAGCGTGGGTGCCGTCGTCTATGAAAAATGAAGGAAAAGAAGAGGGAAAGGTCACAGGAGCAACAGAAGCATCAGTGCCACAGGCAGCAGCGGCAGCAGCAGCGGCAACAGCAGCAGCCGCAGAAACACTGAGTGAAGTAGCGACGACAACAACAGAAAACAGGTGCAAGTTGGAAGCTCGATTGCTTTTGGAAGCATGGGAAGAAGCCGCAGCAGACGTCCAGCATCAAGTATTACTATTGCGGAAGCGACAACTCCTTGAGTGGAGGTGTCTGAGGGAATTTAAAGAAGAGAGTGAAACGCAGAAAGCGCTGCATTGGCTGCCATATTTGTATGCTGTGGCTACTACTGATGCGTCGTCTCCGACTCCTGCTGGGGCACCCGCTGCCGCTGCTGCTGCTTCTTCTTTCGCAGACGCGCAAAAAAAACTCAGAAGCAACGCAAGCAAGAGCAACAACAATTAGTAGAATTGCTGCTGCAGTTTCTTCTTGCAGCTCCCCTCGGTCAGTGGCGGTGCCGTTTGCAAATGATCGAGGTATGTGGCTCTCTCACAAGAGAACATGAGCAGCTTCTCCAGTCCTATCAGCAACGAAACATGCTGCAGCAGCAGCAGCAAGCACGTCAACAGCAACAGCAGCAGCGGCAACGAGCTCAGAAGCAGCAGCAGCGGCAGAGGCCGTTGCAGCATGGAAGCGACGGGTCTTCGTATTCGTTTCCAGAAGAGCAGCTGCAGCATTGTGTGTACGAATACGAAGGAGATGTCGCAGCAATCAATAGTAATATTTCGACACCTGATGTTTTAATATCAGAGACTCAATCTACTTCGATAACAACCGCAGGAAAAAACATCTCTTTGAAGACTGCTGTGCCCGTCGTAGGCGTCCCTGCCTCCCTCGCTCTTGGAGAAGTATATTCAGCAACGACGCATCATTCCAGTACTTCTCCTGCTGCAATACCAGAAGCCTTTCACGAAAGAGAGATATGCTGGTGATCATGCAGGAGAGAGCTGCTGCAGTAACAACCCTGGGGCGCTCATGCAGCATGTGTATCGATTTGCTGTTGGAGGAGGATGGCTGGCTGCCATAGACGCAGCACAACAACGTGGCTGGTTGCTGCTTGACGCAAAGGCAGCCGAAATCATCAGAAGAACTCGCTGGGATCTACACAATCGTCACGCAATGAAGGAGTACGTAAACGTTTACTAAACTTCTTTTTCTTCTAATTCTCTCTCTTCTTATCTTCCCTTCCTACTGCTCGTTCGTTTCTTCTTGTCTCTGCTTGGCCTCTGCGCGTCATGTGTGATGTGGAAACTTCAGGAACGGCATATACACCATCATTTTTCCACCTCATGTTAGAAAAGATGTACACACACTACACCCCCTAGTGTGTCTATCTGTAGAGGGAGCGTGTGCATGCCCTACACATGTGGCTATCTGTATGAAAGCGTGTCCAGGCACGACTTCTGTATACACGTGTGTGTCCGTCCATCACATCTGTGTGTCTTTGTATTAGGGCGTGTTCATGCATTACATTTGTGTCTGTGTCTAGAGGAGCGTGTGCATGCACTACATGTGTGTGTGTGTCTGTGAGTAGAGGAGCGCGTGCCTACCCTACATGTGTGTGTATGTTTGTGTGAGAGCGTATGCATGCACTACATGTGTGTCTGTGTGTGAAGGAGCGTGTGCCTGCACTACATGTGTGTGTCTATTTGTTTGAGAGCGTGTGCGTGCACTACATGTGTGTCTGTGTGTAGAGGAGCGTCTGCATGCCCTACATATGTGTGTCTGTTTATTTGAGGGCGCCTGCGTGCACTCTGTGTGACTGTGTGCAGGAGAGCGTGTGCGGGCACTACATATGTGTGTCTGTTTGTATGAGAGCGCGTGCATGCGCTACGTGTATTCTTTTTTGAAGGCGTTTGTGTGCACTACGTGTGTGTCTGTCATTATCAGAGAACATGCATGCACTACATCTGCCACGTTTACACGCGTACACGAGTATGTGTGTGTGCACGTACTACACGTAACTTCGTATATATATATGTATATATATATATAGGTGTATGGCTGCTTTTTAATACGTACATAAAGAGGGAAATATATATTTTATATATAACTGGAAGCTTATCTGTGCGTAGGTGTATGTCTTAATGTATATATGCGTCTGCTGTGTCAAATGTGTAGAAAGAGAGGATATACATATATATATATATCATATATATATATGCATATATATATATATATCATATATGTATATATATGTATGTAGCTGGAAATCATATAGGTAAGTGCATTCCAATGTATATATATGTATGTATACGTATGCGTCTGCTGTGAGGAGGAGATATATGTATCATATGTTATCTGGAAATTTGTATGACTGAGTGGAAGTAATTGCTGGTAGATATTATCTCTGCTATATATATGTGTGTGTGTGTACAATCTATATCACCGAATACATGTATACATGTATGTTATATATATATATATATTTGTAAGCTGTATCAAGCAATGTATATATGTGTATATATATGTATATGTGCATACATACATATATATATATATATTTGCTGTACCACACAGTACATGTATATAAATATATATATATATATATAAATATACACATATATAGATGCTGTATCACACAACACATACACATACATATAGGTATATATGTATATATGTATGCTGCTTCACACAATCGATACATGTGTACAAGTGTGCATATGAATGATACGCTGCTGATGTTAGAAACTGAGTATACTCTGGTGGTAGAGTGTCTGTGTTAGATACGTCATGTATGCAAGACCATACCGAAAATGCTATTACGATAACGTGGTACTCTCTGTTGTATTACTATTTTTCTAGTGCTAATCTGTTTGCTATTATATTTTTTCCTGTCACTATATAGAGGAGAGCGCTGGTATTACGCAGTGCTCATGCATGCGCTATTATTTCTGTTACGTGTCCTGACACCTAGTGAAGTGCTTAACTCTAATGTTGTTTTACTACAGTTGTTATATATATATATATGTTTATATACAAATTCAGGTTTACTATTAGCTAGTGCTGCTCTCGCTTACTCTAGTTGTCACGTATATATAGTAGGTCGTGATTCCTAGCTAGCGCTACTCCTTCTTCTCCTCCAATGGCTTCGTTTTACTCTATTATACTGCAGAGCGTGTCATTTCTATAGAAGTGCTTGGGTGTTTGCTACTATATATTACCTTGTATGTATGTATATGTATATGTATATGTATGTATATGTATATGTATATGTATGTATATGAATGTATGTGTATGTATGTATATGATGTATGTATATATATGTATGTACGTATGTATGTATATGTATATGTATACGTATATGTATATGTATATGTATACGTATATGTATATGTATATGTATACGTATATGTGTATGTATATGTATATGTGTATGTATGTATGGATGTATATGTATGTAAGGATGTATATGTACGTATGTATGTATGTGCATGTATGGATGGATGTATATGTATGTATATATGTGCATGTATGTATATGTATGTGTACGTATATATATATATATATATATATATGTGTATAGGTCGATAAGACGAGGACACTTGCAGCTCAGCAAGGCTATAAAGAATTACGAAGAAGTTTTTCTACGGCCTGCATCTGCGGAATTCACCCAGCAGCAAATGAGTGAAGCAACAACACGTGTTGCTCTTCACATTCTCTCTCAACCCCTTCGGTCGCTTCTTTCTCTCAGCAACATCGATATACCTACTGTCGATATCGCCAGAACAGGGAACCACTCAAAAATTAACTCCACCTCCTGCTACAGCAGCAGCAGCCATAACAACAGCAGCAGCCACAACAACAGCAGCAGCCATAACAACAGCAGCAGCCATCATAACAGCAGCAGCCATCATAACAGCAGCAGCCGTCGTAACAGCAGCAGCCATAACAACAACAGCCGCGCCACCACCATCAGCAGCAGCAGCAACAGGAATGATGATATGTTTGATAGTAGACAGGTTAGTAACATGTGTACTTGTAACAGAGGGAGTAGCTTCAATAATTTGCTTGAAATATTATTTCCCGTTCGTGATGTTTTCCAGCTAGAGCGAAAGGATGTAGATAAACAGGTAGAGATGATAGAGAAGGCAGGAGAAGCGAACGCATTTATATATGAAGACTACATAGTACAGCGATTGTGGGGGTATGATTGTGATAGCTGCATACCTGTTGTAAACATGTGTGAGGCGTCTACTTCTCCCGCTTCTTCTTCTTCTTCATCCGTAGCTGCCGTCAGCGCTTGTTGCACTACTATGAGTTTTCTTGCTGCGGAGTATCTGTCTCAGACAGCAGAGTTTGCTGCAGCTCGTGCTGCTGTCATATCTGCTGCAGCACGACTGCAGCAAGAGCAGCAGCAGCAGCACCAAAGCGAGCAACAGCAGGAGGAGGAGGAGCAAAAGAGACGTCATTCACTACCATATACTGCACAGCAGTTGCAGCGCATGTATTGTAGTTTCAAGCACACGCTAATGCACGTAGTACGTGTCCCTGTAGTACGTGCTGCCGCCACACCTTCGCTGCTGCCGCAACTTCTTGGTGATGCATGCGGACTCCCAGCAGCATCGGCGGATCCTCACCCACTTTCTTCTTTCTGTACTCCTCCTACTTCTGCTCTTCCTTCGGCCACTAGTCCTTCTCACGTATATGCACGCAGCAACTGCACAATAATCCCACCGCAAGAGAAAGCCATGTCACGGCTGTTACTATTATTGCGGTCTTCTGCACGGCACACAGCAGCAGCACCTACAACAGCAACAGCGGCAGCAGCAACAACAGCAACCGCAGCAGCAACAGCAGCAGCAGCAACAGCAGCAGCAACAGCAGCGACAGCAGCAGCAGCAACAGCAGCAGCAACAGCAGCAACAGCAGCAGCAACAGCAGCAGCAACAGCAGCAGCAACAGCAGCAACAACAGCAACAGGTAGGAGAGACAATGAGGAGTTTGTACGTCAGGACCACTATCACATCCATACAGGAAAAGAATTTCGAGGTGAGCAGGGGAAGTAGTAGCCATAAAGAACGTACAGGGGCATTCTTTTCGAGCCCCGGCGAGTGAATGTTTGCGCCATGCAGCATGCATACTACCCTGCAGTGTCTACTGCATGTAACCTCCTCCCTTGTCTCTTCGGCCCCGTGTGGCAGTCCTCCGCAGAAGCTTGGTACCCGCAGCTTCAGCAGCTGCTGCTGTTGCTGCAGCGACAGCAAGACGGCGTACCTCCACATAGAGATATCATAAGAGATCATGATGTCTTACTGGGTTTGGTGGCTGGCGTGCTGCTGGTGCAACAACAACAACGTCGGCGTTGCTGGGGAGGCGGTTCGATATTTCCAGCATGCTCTCGACTACCTTGCGGTTGTCAGTTTGTTGGAAAAAAGAAGGTCTCTCATAGTACCAGCTTCTGCATTTGAGCTCTTGCTACAATCTCTCCAGGCTGGTGTGAATTGCTTTCAACAACTCCTCTCTGTGCTCCAAACCCCAGCAGAAATAGTGAAGGAAATGAACATACGGAGATTACTGCGTCACACACAACGCCACACACAAAAGAATACTTTTCTCGATAGTTGTTCAGTCCACACACACACTCCTGCATCATCATCTTTCACCGTAAGCGCTGGAAGAAGCAACAACACTAGCACAAGTAATGAAGATAACTCTAGTGAGGACTATACAAAGGAAAAAGAAAGGCAGCAGAGAACTATAGAAACAGCATGCATACGACAAATGAAAACGCTCAGACGACTACTAAGGGAGGAATATAAGGCACTTAAACATTCGCAGTCTATGTTACTGTCTTCCCCCGAGTGGAGAATTCTCCAATATGAGAAGCTCTCTCTTTACTCTACTAGAGAGAGTGGTCCTGCTGCAAATTCTTCTACCGCCTCACCTACTACTACTGCTGCTGTTACTACTTCGACCTTCTTCCCTTTCTCACTGTCGCCTTCTATTGCTTCTCCTTCTTCTTCTATTTCTTCTTTCCCTCCTTCTTCTTCTCTGTCTTCTTTTCATTCGTCTTTCTCTCCATTCAATACGTTCGAGACGCAGAAAGCTCTTTCTGTGCCGTCTTCTGTACACAGAGTCTCTACGAGTGATACCAGTGCAGTAGTGCCGCCTACGCAGCATCACAGTCCCATTCGTCTTCGCGTACGTACAGAACTCTTAGAGAACTTAGCAAGCCAGCTACATCTTCAACAGAAACGACTAACGGCTATTAGAACTCAACAGGTTCTACCTGACAATATAATTCCAACTGTTCTTGTTGATAGCCTGCAGCAACGGCTGGCAGCTGCTGAAAGAGTTGCACGTAAGTCATCGCAGCACAATCTCACCAGCCACAGCAGCAGCACCAGCAACAGCAACAGCAGCCACAGCAGCAGCACCAGCAGCAGCAGCACCAGCAACAGCAACAGCAGCAACAGCAACAGCTGTGTGTCCAGGGTGAACACGCAGGCTCCCGGTT
>NW_026699915.1:0-24297 GCF_030435755.1 Ochotona princeps | reverse complement strand
GAACCACTCGGCTGATCCTTCTTCAATATGCCCTTCACCAACATGCAGTGTTTCCTTGATTGAATTAGCTCTCACACCAATATTTGCGTCTAGAGCCTTTGCATTGAGGGCTATCTGAAAACGGCTGTGGCGCTGAAGTTGCCTGTGAATGTGGGGTTGGTGGCATGTGAAACCCGCATGTGCAGCATTCGTTTGTGTGGGATGCTCACCAAGATTCATTTCAGTCCTAGGCACTCAAAGGGCACTAAGCATAGAGTGTGAAAACTGAGTTTCCTTGAGAGCTGCTTGGAAGCCTGATGGTGTGTGAAGTTAGTGAGCCAAATGGAGTTGTTCTCCCACAAGAACCACTCGGCTGATCCTTCTTCAATATGCCCTTCACCAACATGCAATGTTTTCTTGATTGAATTAGCTCTCACACCAATATTTGCGTCTAGAGCCTTTGCATTGAGGGCTATCTGAAAACGGCTGTGGCGCTGAAGTTGCCTGAGAATGTGGAGTTGGTGGCATGTGAAACCCGCATGTGGAGCATTCGTTTGTGTGGGATGCTCTACCAGGTTCATTCCTATATAATGCACTCAAAGGGCACTAAGCATAGAGTGTGAAAACTGAGTTTCCTTGAGAGTTGCTTGGAAGCCTGATGGTGTGTGAAGTTAGTGAGACAAATGGAGTTTTTCACCCACAAGAACCACTCGGCTGATCCTTCTTCAATATGCCCTTCACCAACATGCAGTGTTTCCTTGATTGAATTAGCTCTCACACCAATATTTGCGTCTAGAGCCTTTGCATTGAGGGCTATCTGAAAACGGCTGTGGCGCTGAAGTTGCCTGCGAATGTGGAGTTGGTGGCATGTGAAACCCGCATGTGGAGCATTCGTTTGTGTGGGATGCTCTACCAGGTTCATTCCTAGATAATGCACTCAAAGGGCACTAAGCATAGAGTGTGAAAACTGAGTTTCCTTGAGAGCTGCTTGGAAGCCTGATGGTGTGTGAAGTTAGTGAGCCAAGTGGAGTTGTTCTCCCACAAGAACCACTCGGCTGATCCTTCTTCAATATGCCCTTCACCAACATGCAGTGTTTCCTTGATTGAATTAGCTCTCACACCAATATTTGCGTCTAGAGCCTTTGCATTGAGGGCTATCTGAAAACGGCTGTGGCGCTGAAGTTGCCTGAGAATGTGGAGTTGGTGGCATGTGAAACTCGCATGTGGAGCATTCGTTTGTGTGGGATGCTCACCAAGTTTCATTTCAGTTCTAGGCACTCAAAGGGCATTAAGCATAGAGTGTGAAAACTGAGTTTTCTTGAGAGCTGCTTGGAAGCCTGATGGTGTGTGAAGTTAGTGAGCCAAATGGAGTTGTTCTCCCACAAGAACCACTCGGCTGATCCTTCTTCAATATGCCCTTCACCAACATGCAGTGTTTCCTTGATTGAATTAGCTCTCACACAAATATTTGCGCCTAGAGCCTTTGCATTGAGGGCTATCTGAAAACGGCTGTGGCGCTGAAGTTGCCTGTGAATGTGGAGTTGGTGGCATGTGAAACCCGCATGTGGAGCATTTGTTTGTGTGGGATGCTCACCAAGTTTCATTTCAATCCTAGGCACTCAAAAGGGCATTTAGCATAGAGTGTGAAAACTGAGTTTCCTTGAGAGCTGCTTGGAAGCCTGATGGTGTGTGAAGTTAGTGAGCCAAATGGAGTTGTTCTCCCACAAGAACCACTTGTCTGATCCTTCTTCAATATGCCCTTCACCAACATGCAGTGTTTCCTTGATTGAATTAGCTCTCACACCAATATTTGCGTCTAGAGCCTTTGCATTGAGGACTATCTGAAAACGGCTGTGGCGCTGAAGTTGCCTGTGAATGTGGAGTTGGTGGCATGTGAAATCCGCATGTGGAGCATTCGTTTGTGTGGGATGCTCTACCAGGTTCATTTCTAGATAATGCACTCAAAGGGCACTAAGCATAGAGTGTGAAAACTGAGTTTCCTTGAGAGCTGCTTGGAAGCCTGATGGTGTGTGAAGTTAGTGAGCCAAATGGAGTTGTTCTCCCACAAGAACCACTTGTCTGATCCTTCTTCAATATGCCCTTCACCAACATGCAGTGTTTCCTTGATTGAATTAGCTCTCACACCAATATTTGCGTCTAGAGCCTTTGCATTGAGGGCTATCTGAAAACGGCTGTGGCGCTGAAGTTGCCTGTGAATGTGGAGTTGGTGGCATGTGAAATCCGAATGTGGAGCATTCGTTTGTGTGGGATGCTCTACCAGGTTCATTTCTAGATAATGCACTCAAAGAGCACTAAGCATAGAGTGTAAAAACTGAGTTTCCTTGAGAGCTGCTTGGAAGCCTGATGGTGTGTGAAGTTAGTGAGCCAAATGGAGTTGTTCTCCCACAAGAACCACTTGTCTGATCCTTCTTCAATATGCCCTTCACCAACATGCAGTGTTTCCTTGATTGAATTAGCTCTCACACCAATATTTGCGTCTAGAGCCTTTGCATTGAGGACTATCTGAAAACGGCTGTGGCGCTGAAGTTGCCTGTGAATGTGGAGTTGGTGGCATGTGAAATCCGCATGTGGAGCATTCGTTTGTGTGGGATGCTCTACCAGGTTCATTTCTAGATAATGCACTCAAAGGGCACTAAGCATAGAGTGTGAAAACTGAGTTTCCTTGAGAGCTGCTTGGAAGCCTGATGGTGTGTGAAGTTAGTGAGCCAAATGGAGTTGTTCTCCCACAAGAACCACTTGTCTGATCCTTCTTCAATATGCCCTTCACGAACATGCAGTGTTTCCTTGATTGAATTAGCTCTCACACCAATATTTGCGTCTAGAGCCTTTGCATTGAGGGCTATCTGAAAACGGCTGTGGCGCTGAAGTTGCCTGTGAATGTGGAGTTGGTGGCATGTGAAATCCGCATGTGGAGCATTCGTTTGTGTGGGATGCTCTACCAGGTTCATTTCTAGATAATGCACTCAAAGGGCACTAAGCATAGAGTGTGAAAACTGAGTTTCCTTGAGAGCTGCTTGGAAGCCTGATGGTGTGTGAAGTTAGTGAGCCAAATGGACTTGTTCTCCCACAAGAACCACTCGGCTGATCCTTCTTCAATATGCCGTTCACGAACATGCAGTGTTTCCTTGATTGAATTAGCTCTCACACCAATATTTGCGTCTAGAGCCTTTGCATTGAGGGCTATCTGAAAACGGCTGTGGCGCTGAAGTTGCCTGTGAATGTGGAGTTGGTGGCATGTGAAACCCGCATGTGGAGCATTCGTTTGTGTGGGATGCTCTATCAGGTTCATTCCTAGATAATGCACTCAAAGGGCACTAAGCATAGAGTGTGAAAACTGAGTTTCCTTGAGAGTTGCTTGGAAGCCTGATGGTGTGTGAAGTTAGTGAGCCAAATGGAGTTTTTCACCCACAAGAACCACTCGGCTGATCCTTCTTCAATATGCCCTTCACCAACATGCAGTGTTTCCTTGATTGAATTAGCTCTCACACCAATATTTGCGTCTAGAGCCTTTGCATTGAGGGCTATCTGAAAAGGGCTGTTGCACTGAAGTTGCCTGAGAATGTGGAGTTGGTGGCATGTGAAACCCGCATGTGCAGCATGCGTTTGTGTGGGATGCTCTACCAGGTTCATTCCTAGATACTGCACTCAAAGGGCACTAAGCATAGAGTGTGAAAACTGAGTTTCCTTGAGAGCTGCTTGGAAGCCTGATGGTGTGTGAAGTTAGTGAGCCAAATGGAGTTGTTCTCCCACAAGAACCACTCGGCTGATCCTTCTTCAATATGCCCTTCACGAACATGCAGTGTTTCCTTGATTGAATTAGCTCTCACATCAATATATGCGTCTAGAGCCTTTGCATTGAGGGCTATCTGAAAACGGCTGTGGCGCTGAAGTTGCCTGTGAATGTGGAGTTGGTGGCATGTGAAACCCGCATGTGGAGCATTCGTTTGTGTGGGATGCTCTTCCAGGTTCATTCCTAGATAATGCACTCAAAGGGCACTAAGCATAGAGTGTGAAAACTGAGTTTCCTTGAGAGCTGCTTGGAAGCCTGATGGTGTGTGAAGTTAGTGAGCCAAATGGAGTTGTTCTCCCACAAGAACCACTCGGCTGATCCTTCTTCAATATGCCCTTCACCAACATGCAGTGTTTCCTTGATTGAATTAGCTCTCACACCAATATTTGCGTCTAGAGCCTTTGCATTGAGGGCTATCTGAAAACGGCTGTGGCGCTGAAGTTGCCTGTAAATGTGGAGTTGGTGGCATGTGAAACTCGAATGTGGAGCATTCGTTTGTGTGGGATGCTCACCAAGCTTCATTTCAGTCCTAGGCACTCAAAGGGCACTAAGCATAGAGTGTGAAAAGTGAGTTTTCTTCAGAGCTGCTTGGAAGCCTGATGGTGTGTGAAGTTAGTGAGCCAAACGGAGTTGTTCTCCCACAAGAACCACTCGGCTGATCCTTCTTCAATATGCCCTTCACCAACATGCCGTGTTTCCTTGATTGAATTAGCTCTCACACCAATATTTGCGTCTAGAGCCTTTGCATTGAGGGCTATCTGAAAACGGCTGTGGCGCTGAAGTTGCCTGTGAATGTGGAGTTGGTGGCATGTGAAACCCGCATGTGGAGCATTCGTTTGTGTGGGATGCTCACCAAGTTTCATTTCAATCCTAGGCACTCAAAAGGGCATTAAGCATAGAGTGTGAAAACTGAGTTTCCTTGAGAGCTGCTTGGAAGCCTGATGGTGTGTGAAGTTAGTGAGCCAAATGGAGTTTTTCTCCCACAAGAACCACTTGTCTGATCCTTCCTCAATATGCCCTTCACCAACATGCAGTGTTTCCTTGATTGAATTAGCTCTCACACCAATATTTGCGTCTAGAGCCTTTGCATTGAGGACTATCTGAAAACGGCTGTGGCGCTGAAGTTGCCTGTGAATGTGGAGTTGGTGGCATGTGAAATCCGCATGTGGAGCATTCGTTTGTGTGGGATGCTCTACCAGGTTCATTCCTAGATAATGCACTCAAAGGGCACTAAGCATAGAGTGTGAAAACTGAGTTTCCTTGAGAGCTGCTTGGAAGCCTGATGGTGTGTGAAGTTAGTGAGCCAAATGGAGTTGTTCTCCCACAAGAACCACTCGGCTGATCCTTCTTCAATATGCCCTTCACCAACATGCAGTGTTTCCTTGATTGAATTAGCTCTCACACCAATATTTGCGTCTAGAGCCTTTGCATTGAGGACTATCTGAAAACGGCTGTGGCGCTGAAGTTGCCTGTGAATGTGGAGTTGGTGGCATGTGAAACCCGCATGTGGAGCATTCGTTTGTGTGGGATGCTCTACCAGGTTCATTTCTAGATAATGCACTCAAAGGGCACTAAGCATAGAGTGTGAAAACTGAGTTTCCTTGAGAGCTGCTTGGAAGCCTGATGGTGTGTGAAGTTAGTGAGCCAAATGGACTTGTTCTCCCACAAGAACCACTCGGCTGATCCTTCTTCAATATGCCCTTCACCAACATGCAGTGTTTCCTTGATTGAATTAGCTCTCACACCAATATTTGCGTCTAGAGCCTTTGCATTGAGGGCTATCTGAAAACGGCTGTGGCGCTGAAGTTGCCTGTGAATGTGGAGTTGGTGGCATGTGAAACCCGCATGTGGAGCATTCGTTTGTGTGGGATGCTCTATCAGGTTCATTCCTAGATAATGCACTGAAAGGGCACTAAGCATAGAGTGTGAAAACTGAGTTTCCTTGGGAGTTGCTTGGAAGCCTGATGGTGTGTGAAGTTAGTGAGCCAAATGGAGTTTTTCACCCACAAGAACCACTCGGCTGATCCTTCTTCAATATGCCCTTCACCAACATGCAGTGTTTCCTTGATTGAATTAGCTCTCACACCAATATTTGCGTCTAGAGCCTTTGCATTGAGGGCTATCTGAAAAGGGCTGTGGCACTGAATATGCCTGAGAATGTGGAGTTGGTGGCATGTGAAACCCGCATGTGCAGCATTCGTTTGTGTGGGATGCTCTACCAGGTTCATTCCTAGATACTGCACTCAAAGGGCACTAAGCATAGAGTGTGAAAACTGAGTTTCCTTGAGAGCTGCTTGGAAGCCTGATGGTGTGTGAAGTTAGTGAGCCAAATGGAGTTGTTCTCCCACAAGAACCACTCGGCTGATCCTTCTTCAATATGCCCTTCAACAACATGCAGTGTTTCCTTGATTGAATTAGCTCTCACACCAATATTTGTGTCTAGAGCCTTTGCCTTGAGGGCTATCTGAAAACGGCTGTGGCGCTGAAGTTGCCTGTGAATGTGGAGTTGGTGGCATGTGAAACCCGCATGTGGAGCATTCGTTTGTGTGGGATGCTCACCAAGCTTCATTTCAGTCTTAGGCACTCAAAGGGCACTAAGCATAGAGTGTGAAAACTGAGTTTCCTTGAGAGTTGCTTGGAAGTCTGATGGTGTGTGAAGTTAGTGAGCCAAATGGAGTTGTTCTCCCACAAGAACCACTCGGCTGATCCTTCTTCATTATGCCCTTCACGAACATGCAGTGTTTCCTCGATTGAATTAGCTCTCACACCAATATTTGCGTCTAGAGCCTTTGCATTGAGGGCTATCTGAAAACGGCTGTGGCGCTGAAGTTGCCTGTGAATGTGGAGTTGGTGGCATGTGAAACCCGCATGTGGAGCATTCGTTTGTGTGGGATGCTCAGCAAGATTCATTTCAGTCCTAGGCACTCAAAGGGCACTAAGCATTGAGTGTGAAAACTGAGTTTCCTTGAGAGCTGCTTGGAAGCCTGATGGTGTGTGAAGTTAGTGAGCCAAATCGACTTGTTCTCCCACAAGAACCACTCGGCTGATCCTTCTTCAATATGCCCTTCACCAACATGCAGTGTTTCCTTGATTGAATTAGCTCTCACACCAATATTTGCGTCTAGAGCCTTTGCATTGAGGGCTATCTGAAAACGGCTGTGGCGCTGAAGTTGCCTGTGAATGTGGGGATGGTGGCATGTGAAACCCGCTTGTGGAGCATTCGTTTGTGTGGGATGATCTACCAGGTTCATTCCTAGATAATGCACTCAAAGGGCACTAAGCATAGAGTGTGAAAACTGACTTTCCTTGAGAGTTGCTTGGAAGCCTGATGGTGTGTGAAGTTAGTGAGCCAAATGGAGTTTTTCACCCACAAGAACCACTCGGCTGATCCTTCTTCAATATGCCCTTCACCAGCATGCAGTGTTTCCTTGATTGAATTAGCTCTCACACCAATATTTGCGTCTAGAGCCTTTGCATTGAGGGCTATCTGAAAACGGCAGTGGCGCTGAAGTTGCCTGTGAATGTGGAGTAGGTGGCATGTGAAACCCGCATGTGGAGCATTCGTTTGTGTGGAATGCTCTACCAGGTTCATTCCTAGATAATGCACTCAAAGGGCACTAAGCATAGAGTGTAAAAACTGAGTTTCCTTGAGAGCTGCTTGGAAGCCTGATGGTGTGTGAAGTTAGTGAGCCAAATGGAGTTGTTCTCCCACAAGAACCACTTGTCTGATCCTTCTTCAATATGCCCTTCACCAACATGCAGTGTTTCCTTGATTGAATTAGCTCTCACACCAATATTTGCGTCTAGAGCCTTTGCATTGAGGACTATCTGAAAACGGCTGTGGCGCTGAAGTTGCCTGTGAATGTGGAGTTGGTGGCATGTGAAATCCGCATGTGGAGCATTCGTTTGTGTGGGATGCTCTACCAGGTTCATTCCTAGATAATGCACTCAAAGGGCACTAAGCATAGAGTGTGAAAACTGAGTTTCCTTGAGAGCTGCTTGGAAGCCTGATGGTGTGTGAAGTTAGTGAGCCAAATCAGTTGTTCTCCCACAAGAACCACTTGTCTGATCCTTCTTCAATATGCCCTTCACGAACATGCAGTGTTTCCTTGATTGAATTAGCTCTCACACCAATATTTGCGTCTAGAGCCTTTGCATTGAGGGCTATCTGAAAACGGCTGTGGCGCTGAAGTTGCCTGTGAATGTGGAGTTGGTGGCATGTGAAACCCGCATGTGGAGCATTCGTTTGTGTGGGATGCTCTATCAGGTTCATTCCTAGATAATGCATTGAAAGGGCACTAAGCATAGAGTGTGAAAACTGAGTTTCCTTGGGAGTTGCTTGGAAGCCTGATGGTGTGTGAAGTTAGTGAGCCAAATGGAGTTTTTCACCCACAAGAACCACTCGGCTGATCCTTCTTCAATATGCCCTTCACCAACATGCAGTGTTTCCTTGATTGAATTAGCTCTCACACCAATATTTGCGTCTAGAGCCTTTGCATTGAGGGCTATCTGAAAAGGGCTGTGGCACTGAAATTGCCTGAGAATGTGGAGTTGGTGGCATGTGAAACCCGCATGTGCAGCATTCGTTTGTGTGGGATGCTCTACCAGGTTCATTCCTAGATACTGCACTCAAAGGGCACTAAGCATAGAGTGTGAAAACTGAGTTTCCTTGAGAGCTGCTTGGAAGCCTGATGGTGTGTGAAGTTAGTGAGCCAAATGGAGTTGTTCTCCCACAAGAACCACTCGGCTGATCCTTCTTCAATATGCCCTTCAACAACATGCAGTGTTTCCTTGATTGAATTAGCTCTCACACCAATATTTGTGTCTAGAGCCTTTGCATTGAGGGCTATCTGAAAACGGCTGTGGCGCTGAAGTTGCCTGTGAATGTGGAGTTGGTGGCATGTGAAACCCGCATGTGGAGCATTCGTTTGTGTGGGATGCTCACCAAGCTTCATTTCAGTCCTAGGCACTCAAAGGGCACTAAGCATAGAGTGTGAAAACTGAGTTTCCTTGAGAGTTGCTTGGAAGTCTGATGGTGTGTGAAGTTAGTGAGCCAAATGGAGTTGTTCTCCCACAAGAACCACTCGGCTGATCCTTCTTCATTATGCCCTTCACGAACATGCAGTGTTTCCTTGATTGAATTAGCTCTCACACCAATATTTGCGTCTAGAGCCTTTGCATTGAGGGCTATCTGAAAACGGCTGTGGCGCTGAAGTTGCCTGTGAATGTGGAGTTGGTGGCATGTGAAACCCGCATGTGGAGCATTCGTTTGTGTGGGATGCTCACCAAGCTTCATTTCAGTCCTAGGCACTCAAAGGGCACTAAGCATTGAGTGTGAAAACTGAGTTTCCTTGAGAGCTGCTTGGAAGCCTGATGGTGTGTGAAGTTAGTGAGCCAAATCGACTTGTTCTCCCACAAGAACCACTCGGCTGATCCTTCTTCAATATGCCGTTCACGAACATGCAGTGTTTCCTTGATTGAATTAGCTCTCACACCAATATTTGCGTCTAGAGCCTTTGCATTGAGGGCTATCTGAAAACGGCTGTGGCGCTGAAGTGGCCTGTGAATGTGGGGATGGTGGCATGTGAAACCCGCTTGTGGAGCATTCGTTTGTGTGGGATGCTCTACCAGGTTCATTCCTAGATAATGCACTCAAAGGGCACTAAGCATAGAGTGTGAAAACTGACTTTCCTTGAGAGTTGCTTGGAAGCCTGATGGTGTGTGAAGTTAGTGAGCCAAATGGAGTTTTTCACCCACAAGAACCACTCGGCTGATCCTTCTTCAATATGCCCTTCACCAACATGCAGTGTTTCCTTGATTGAATTAGCTCTCACACCAATATTTGTGTCTAGAGCCTTTGCATTGAGGGCTATCTGAAAACGGCTGTGGCGCTGAAGTTGCCTGTGAATGTGGAGTTGGTGGCATGTGAAACCCGCATGTGGAGCATTCGTTTGTGTGGGATGCTCGCCAAGCTTCATTTCAGTCCTAGGCACTCAAAGGGCACTAAGCATAGAGTGTGAAAACTGACTTTCCTTGAGAGTTGCTTGGAAGTCTGATGGTGTGTGAAGTTAGTGAGCCAAATGGAGTTGTTCTCCCACAAGAACCACTCGGCTGATCCTTCTTCATTATGCCCTTCACGAACATGCAGTGTTTCCTTGATTGAATTAGCTCTCACACTAATATTTGCGTTTAGAGCCTTTGCATTGAGGGCTATCTGAAAATGGCTGTGGCGCTGAAGTTGCCTGTGAATGTGGGGATGGTGGCATGTGAAACCCGCATGTGGAGCATTCGTTTGTGTGGGATGCTCACCAAGCTTCATTTCAGTCCTAGGCACTCAAAGGGCACTAAGCATAGAGTGTGAAAACTGAGTTTCCTTGAGAGCTGCTTGGAAGCCTGATGGTGTGTGAAGTTAGTGAGCCAAATGGAGTTGTTCTCCCACAAGAACCACTCGGCTGATCCTTCTTCAATATGCCCTTCACCAACATGCAGTGTTTCCTTGATTGAATTAGCTCTCACACCAGTATTTGCGTCTAGAGCCTTTGCATTGAGGGCTATCTGAAAACGGCTGTGGCGCTGAAGTTGCCTGTGAATGTGGAGTTGGTGGCATGTGAAACCCGCATGTGGAGCATTCGTTTGTGTGGGATGCTCTACCAGGTTAATTCCTAGATAATGCACTCAAAGGGCACTAAGCATAGAGTATGAAAACTGAGTTTCCTTGAGAGCTGCTTGGAAGCCTGATGGTGTGTGAAGTTAGTGAGCCAAATGGAGTTGTTCTCCCACAAGAACCACTTGTCTGATCCTTCTTCATTATGCCCTTCACCAACATGCAGTGTTTCCTTGATTGAATTAGCTCTCACACAAATATTTGCGTCTAGAGCCTTTGCATTGAGGACTATCTGAAAACGGCTGTGGCGCTGAAGTTGCCTGTGAATGTGGAGTTGGTGGCATGTGAAATCCGCATGTGGAGCATTCGTTTGTGTGGGATGCTCTACCAGGTTCATTCCTAGATAATGCACTCAAAGGGCACTAAGCATAGAGTGTGAAAACTGAGTTTCCTTGAGAGCTGCTTGGAAGCCTGATGGTGTGTGAAGTTAGTGAGCCAAATGGAGTTGTTCTCCCACAAGAACCACTCGGCTGATCCTTCTTCAATATGCCCTTCACCAACATGCAGTGTTTCCTTGATTGAAATAGCTCTCACACCAATATTTGCGTCTAGAGCCTTTGCATTGAGGGCTATCTGAAAACGGCTGTGGCGCTGAAGTTGCCTGTGAATGTGGAGTTGGTGGCATGTGAAACCCGCATGTGGAGCATTCGTTTGTGTGGGATGCTCTACCAGGTTCATTCCTAGATAATGCACTCAAAGGGCACTAAGCATAGAGTGTGAAAACTGACATTCCTTGAGAGTTGCTTGGAAGCCTGATGGTGTGTGAAGTTAGTGAGACAAATGGAGTTTTTCACCCACAAGAACCACTCGGCTGTTCCTTCTTCAATATGCCCTTCAACAACATGCAGTGTTTCCTTGATTGAATTAGCTCTCACACCAATATTTGCGTCTAGAGCCTTTGCATTGAGGGCTATCTGAAAACGGCTGTGGCGCTGAAGTTGCCTGTGAATGTGGGGTTGGTGGCATGTGAAACCCGCATGTGGAGCATTCGTTTGTGTGGGATGCTCACCAAGATTCCTTTCAGTCCTAGGCACTCAAAGGGCACTAAGCATAGAGTGTGAAAACTGAGTTTCCTTGAGAGCTGCTTGGAAGCCTGATGGTGTGTGAAGTTAGTGAGCCAAATGGAGTTGTTCTCCCACAAGAACCACTCGGCTGATCCTTCTTCAATATGCCCTTCACCAACATGCAGTGTTTCCTTGATTGAATTAGCTCTCACACCAATATTTGCGTCTAGAGCCTTTGCATTGAGGGCTATCTGAAAACGGCTGTGGCGCTGAAGTTGCCTGTGAAGGTGGAGTTGGTGGCATGTGAAACCCGCATGTGGAGCATTCGTTTGTGTGGGATGCTCACCAAGCTTCATTTCAGTCCTAGGCACTCAAAGGGCACTAAGCATAGAGTGTGAAAACTGAGTTTCCTTGAGAGCTGCTTGGAAGCCTGATGGTGTGTGAAGTTAGTGAGCCAAATGGAGTTGTTCTCCCACAAGAACCACTCAGCTGATCCTTCTTCATTATGCCCTTCACCAACATGCAGTGTTTCCTTGATTGAATTAGCTCTCACACCAATATTTGCGTCTAGAGCCTTTGCATTGAGGGCTATCTGAAAACAGCTGTGGCGCTGAAGTTGCCTGTGAATGTGGAGTTGATGGCATGTGAAACCCGCATGTGGAGCATTCGTTTGTGTGGGATGCTCACCAAGATTCATTTCAGTCCTAGGCACTCAAAGGGCATTAAGCATAGAGTGTGAAAACTGAGTTTCCTTGAGAGCTGCTTGGAAGCCTGATGGTGTGTGAAGTTAGTGAGCCAAATGGAGTTGTTCTCCCACAAGAACCACTCGGCTGATCCTTCTTCAATATGCCCTTCACCAACATGCAGTGTTTCCTTGATTGAATTAGCTCTCACACCAATATTTGCGTCTAGAGCCTTTGCATTGAGGACTGTCTGAAAACGGCTGTGGCGCTGAAGTTGCCTGTGAATGTGGAGATGGTGGCATGTGAAATCCGCATGTGTAGCATTCGTTTGTGTGGGATGCTCTACCAGGTTCATTCCTAGATAATGCACTCAAAGGGCACTAAGCATAGAGTGTGAAAACTGACTTTCCTTGAGAGTTGCTTGGAAGCCTGATGGTGTGTGAAGTTAGTGAGACAAATGGAGTTTTTCACCCACAAGATTATGCCTTCACCAACATGCAGTGTTTCCTTGATTGAATTAGCTCTCACACCAATATTTGCGTCTAGAGCCTTTGCATTGAGGGCTATCTGAAAACGGCTGTGGCGCTGAAGTTGCCTGTGAATGTGGGGTTGGTGGCATGTGAAACCCGCATGTGGAGCATTCGTTTGTGTGGGATGCTCACGAAGATTCATTTCAGTCCTAGGCACTCAAAGGCACTAAGCATAGAGTGTGAAAACTGAGTTTCCTTGAGAGCTGCTTGGAAGCCTGATGGTGTGTGAAGTTAGTGAGCCAAATGGAGTTGTTCTCCCACAAGAACCACTCGGCTGATCCTTCTTCAATATGCCCTTCACCAACATGCAGTGTTTCCTTGATTGAATTAGCTCTCACACCAATATTTGCGTCTAGAGCCTTTGCATTGAGGGCTATCTGAAAACGGCTGTGGCGCTGAAGTTGCCTGTGAAGGTGGAGTTGGTGGCATGTGAAACCCGCATGTGGAGCATTCGTTTGTGTGGGATGCTCACCAAGCTTCATTTCAGTCCTAGGCACTCAAAGGGCACTAAGCATAGAGTGTGAAAACTGAGTTTCCTTGAGAGCTGCTTGGAAGCCTGATGGTGTGTGAAGTTAGTGAGCCAAATGGAGTTGTTCTCCCACAAGAACCACTCGGCTAATCCTTCTTCATTATGCCTTCACCAACATGCAGTGTTTCCTTGATTGAATTAGCTCTCACACCAATATTTGCGTCTAGAGCCTTTGCATTGAGGGCTATCTGAAAACAGCTGTGGCGCTGAAGTTGCCTGTGAATGTGGAGTTGATGGCATGTGAAACCCGCATGTGGAGCATTCGTTTGTGTGGGATGCTCACCAAGCTTCATTTCAGTCCTAGGCACTCAAAGGGCATTAAGCATAGAGTGTGAAAACTGAGTTTTCTTGAGAGCTGCTTGGAAGCCTGATGGTGTGTGAAGTTAGTGAGCCAAATGGAGTTGTTCTCCCACAAGAACCACTCGGCTGATCCTTCTTCAATATGCCCTTCAGCAACATGCAGTGTTTCCTTGATTGAATTAGCTCTCACACCAATATTTGCGTCTAGAGCCTTTGCATTGAGGGCTATCTGAAAACGGCTGTGGCGCTGAAGTTGCCTGTGAATGTGGAGTTGGTGGTGGCATGTGAAACCCGCATGTGGAGCATTCGTTTGTGTGGGATGCTCTACCAGGTTAATTCCTAGATAATGCACTCAAAGGGCACTAAGCATAGAGTATGAAAACTGAGTTTCGTTGAGAGCTGCTTGGAAGCCTGATGGTGTGTGAAGTTAGTGAGCCAAATGGAGTTGTTCTCCCACAAGAACCACTCGGCTGATCCTTCTTCAATATGCCGTTCACCAACATGCAGTGTTTCCTTGATTGAATTAGCTCTCACACCAATATTTGCGTCTAGAGCCTTTGCATTGAGGGCTATCTGAAAACGGCTGTGGCGCTGAAGTTGCCTGTGAATGTGGAGTTGGTGGCATGTGAAACCCGCATGTTGGAGGCATTCGTTTGTGTGGGATGCTCACCAAGCTTCATTTCAGTCCTAGGCACTCAAAGGGCACTAAGCATAGAGTGTGAAAACTGAGTTTCCTTGAGAGCTGCTTGGAAGCCTGATGGTGTGTGAAGTTAGTGAGCCAAATGGAGTTGTTCTCCCACAAGAACCACTCGGCTGATCCTTCTTCAATATGCCCTTCAGCAACATGCAGTGTTTCCTTGATTGAATTAGCTCTCACACCAATATTTGCGTCTAGAGCCTTTGCATTGAGGGCTATCTGAAAACGGCTGTGGCGCTGAAGTTGCCTGTGAATGTGGAGTTGGTGGCATGTGAAACCCGCATGTGGAGCATTCGTTTGTGTGGGATGCTCACCAAGCTTCATTTCAATCCTAGGCACTCAAAGGGCATTAAGCATAGAGTGTGAAAACTGAGTTTCCTTCAGAGCTGCTTGGAAGCCTGATGGTGTGTGAAGTTAGTGAGCCAAATGGAGTTGTTCTCCCACAAGAACCACTTGTCTGATCCTTCTTCAATATGCCCTTCACCAACATGCAGTGTTTCCTTGATTGAAGTAGCTCTCACACCAATATTTGCGTCTAGAGCCTTTGCATTGAGGGCTATCTGAAAACGGCTGTGGCGCTGAAGTTGCCTGTAATGTGGAGTTGGTGGCATGTGAAATCCGCATGTGGAGCATTCGTTTGTGTGGGATGCTCTACCAGGTTCATTTCTAGATAATGCACTCAAAGGGCACTAAGCATAGAGTGTGAAAACTGAGTTTCCTTGAGAGCTGCTTGGAAGCCTGATGGTGTGTGAAGTTAGTGAGCCAAATGGACTTGTTCTCCCACAAGAACCACTCGGCTGATCCTTCTTCAATATGCCCTTCACCAACATGCAGTGTTTCCTTGATTGAATTAGCTCTCACACCAATATTTGCATCTAGAGCCTTTGCATTGAGGGCTATCTGAAAACGGCTGTGGCGCTGAAGTTGCCTGTGAAGGTGGAGTTGGTGGCATGTGAAACCCGCATGTGGAGCATTCGTTTGTGTGGGATGCTCACCAAGCTTCATTTCAGTCCTAGGCACTCAAAGGGCATTAAGCATAGAGTGTGAAAACTGAGTTTCCTTGAGAGCTGCTTGGAAGCCTGATGGTGTGAGAAGTTAGTGAGCCAAATGGAGTTGTTCTCCCACAAGAACCACTCGGCTAATCCTTCTTCATTATGCCCTTCACCAACATGCAGTGTTTCCTTGATTGAATTAGCTCTCACACCAATATTTGCGTCTAGAGCCTTTGCATTGAGGGCTATCTGAAAACGGCTGTGGCGCTGAAGTTGCCTGTGAATGTGGGGTTGGTGGCATGTGAAACCCGCATGTGGAGCATTCGTTTGTGTGGGATGCTCACCAAGATTCATTTCAGTCCTAGGCACTCAAAGGGCACTAAGCATAGAGTGTGAAAACTGAGTTTCCTTGAGAGCTGCTTGGAAGCCTGATGGTGTGTGAAGTTAGTGAGCCAAATGGAGTTGTTCTCCCACAAGAACCACTCGGCTGATCCTTCTTCAATATGCCCTTCACCAACATGCAGTGTTTCCTTGATTGAATTAGCTCTCACACCAATATTTGCGTCTAGAGCCTTTGCATTGAGGGCTATCTGAAAACGGCTGTGGCGCTGAAGTTGCCTGTGAAGGTGGAGTTGGTGGCATGTGAAACCCGCATGTAGAACATTCGTTTGTGTGGGATGCTCACCAAGCTTCATTTCAGTCCCAGGCACTCAAAGGGCACTAAGCATAGAGTGTGAAAACTGAGTTTCCTTGAGAGCTGCTTGGAAGCCTGATGGTGTGTGAAGTTAGTGAGCCAAATGGAGTTGTTCTCCCACAAGAACCACTCGGCTAATCCTTCTTCATTATGCCCTGCACCAACATGCAGTGTTTCCTTGATTGAATTAGCTCTCACACCAATATTTGCGTCTAGAGCCTTTGCATTGAGGGCTATCTGAAAACAGCTGTGGCGCTGAAGTTGCCTGTGAATGTGGAGTTGATGGCATGTGAAACCCGCATGTGGAGCATTCGTTTGTGTGGGATGCTCACCAAGCTTCATTTCAGTCCCAGGCACTCAAAGGGCATTAAGCATAGAGTGTGAAAACTGAGTTTTCTTGAGAGCTGCTTGGAAGCCTGATGGTGTGTGAAGTTAGTGAGCCAAATGGAGTTGTTCTCCCACAAGAACCACTCGGCTGATCCTTCTTCAATATGCCCTTCAGCAACATGCAGTGTTTCCTTGATTGAATTAGCTCTCACACCAATATTTGCGTCTAGAGCCTTTGCATTGAGGGCTATCTGAAAACGGCTGTGGCGCTGAAGTTGCCTGTGAATGTGGAGTTGGTGGCATGTGAAACCCGCATGTGGAGCATTCGTTTGTGTGGGATGCTCTACCAGGTTAATTCCTAGATAATGCACTCAAAGGGCACTAAGCATAGAGTATGAAAACTGAGTTTCGTTGAGAGCTGCTTGGAAGCCTGATGGTGTGTGAAGTTAGTGAGCCAAATGGAGTTGTTCTCCCACAAGAACCACTCGGCTGATCCTTCTTCAATATGCCCTTCTCCAACATGCAGTGTTTCCTTGATTGAATTAGCTCTCACACCAATATTTGTGTCTAGAGCCTTTGCATTGAGGGCTATCTGAAAACGGCTGTGGCGCTGAAGTTGCCTGTGAATGTGGAGTTGGTGGCATGTGAAACCCGCATGTGGAGCATTCGTTTGTGTGGGATGCTCACCAAGCTTCATTTCAGTCCTAGGCACTCAAAGGGCACTAAGCATAGAGTGTGAAAACTGAGTTTCCTTGAGAGCTGCTTGGAAGCCTGATGGTGTGTGAAGTTAGTGAGCCAAATGGAGTTGTTCTCCCACAAGAACCACTCGGCTGATCCTTCTTCAATATGCCCTTCACCAACATGCAGTGTTTCCTTGATTGAATTAGCTCTCACACCAATATTTGCGTCTAGAGCCTTTGCATTGAGGGCTATCTGAAAACGGCTGTGGCGCTGAAGTTGCCTGTGAATGTGAGTGTTGGATGTATGTGTGGTTGGTGGCATGTGAAACCCGCATGTGGAGCATTCGTTTGTGTGGGATGCTCACCAAGCTTCATTTCAATCCTAGGCACTCAAAGGGCATTAAGCATAGAGTGTGAAAACTGAGTTTCCTTGAGAGCTGCTTGGAAGCCTGATGGTGTGTGAAGTTAGTGAGCCAAATGGAGTTGTTCTCCCACAAGAACCACTTGTCTGATCCTTCTTCAATATGCCCTTCACCAACATGCAGTGTTTCCTTGATTGAAGTAGCTCTCACACCAATATTTGCGTCTAGAGCCTTTGCATTGAGGGCTATCTGAAAACGGCTGTGGCGCTGAAGTTGCCTGTAATGTGGAGTTGGTGGCATGTGAAATCCGCATGTGGAGCATTCGTTTGTGTGGGATGCTCTACCAGGTTCATTTCTAGATAATGCACTCAAAGGGCACTAAGCATAGAGTGTGAAAACTGAGTTTCCTTGAGAGCTGCTTGGAAGCCTGATGGTGTGTGAAGTTAGTGAGCCAAATGGACTTGTTCTCCCACAAGAACCACTCGGCTGATCCTTCTTCAATATGCCCTTCACCAACATGCAGTGTTTCCTTGATTGAATTAGCTCTCACACCAATATTTGCATCTAGAGCCTTTGCATTGAGGGCTATCTGAAAACGGCTGTGGCGCTGAAGTTGCCTGTGAAGGTGGAGTTGGTGGCATGTGAAACCCGCATGTGGAGCATTCGTTTGTGTGGGATGCTCACCAAGCTTCATTTCAGTCCTAGGCACTCAAAGGGCATTAAGCATAGAGTGTGAAAACTGAGTTTCCTTGAGAGCTGCTTGGAAGCCTGATGGTGTGTGAAGTTAGTGAGCCAAATGGAGTTGTTCTCCCACAAGAACCACTCGGCTAATCCTTCTTCATTATGCCCTTCACCAACATGCAGTGTTTCCTTGATTGAATTAGCTCTCACACCAATATTTGCGTCTAGAGCCTTTGCATTGAGGGCTATCTGAAAACGGCTCTGGCGCTGAAGTTGCCTGTGAATGTGGAGTTGATGGCATGTGAAACCCGCATGTGCAACATTCGTTTGTGTGGGATGCTCACCAAGCTTCATTTCAGTCCTAGGCACTCAAAGGGCATTAAGCATAGAGTGTGAAAACTGAGTTTTCTTGAGAGCTGCTTGGAAGCCTGATGGTGTGTGAAGTTAGTGAGCCAAATGGAGTTGTTCTCCCACAAGAACCACTCGGCTGATCCTTCTTCAATATGCCCTTCACCAACATGCAGTGTTTCCTTGATTGAATTAGCTCTCACACCAATATTTGCGTCTAGAGCCTTTGCATTGAGGGCTATCTGAAAATGGCTGTGGCGCTGAAGTTGCCTGTGAATGTGGAGTTGGTGGCATGTGAAACCCGCATGTGGAGCATTCGTTTGTGTGGGATGCTCACCAAGCTTCATTTCATTCCTAGGCACTCAAAGGGCATTAAGCATAGAGTGTGAAAACTGAGTTTCCTTGAGAGCTGCTTGGAAGCCTGATGGTGTGTGAAGTTAGTGAGCCAAATGGAGTTGTTCTCCCACAAGAACCACTCGGCTGATCCTTCTTCAATATGCCCTTCACCAACATGCAGTGTTTCCTTGATTGAATTAGCTCTCACACCAATATTTGCGTCTAGAGCCTTTGCATTGAGGACTGTCTGAAAACGGCTGTGGCGCTGAAGTTGCCTGTGAATGTGGAGTTGGTGGCATGTGAAATCCGCATGTGGAGCATTCGTTTGTGTGGGATGCTCTACCAGGTTCATTCCTAGATAATGCACTCAAAGGGCACTAAGCATAGAGTGTGAAAACTGACTTTCCTTGAGAGTTGCTTGGAAGCCTGATGGTGTGTGAAGTTAGTGAGACAAATGGAGTTTTTCACCCACAAGAACCACTCGGCTGTTCCTTCTTCAATATGCCCTTCACCAACATGCAGTGTTTCCTTGATTGAATTAGCTCTCACACCAATATTTGCGTCTAGAGCCTTTGCATTGAGGGCTATCTGAAAACGGCTGTGGCGCTGTAGTTGCCTGTGAATGTGGGGTTGGTGGCATGTGAAACCCGCATGTGGAGCATTCGTTTGTGTGGGATGCTCACCAAGATTCATTTCAGTCCTAGGCACTCAAAGGGCACTAAGCATAGAGTGTGAAAACTGAGTTTCCTTGAGAGCTGCTTGGAAGCCTGATGGTGTGTGAAGTTAGTGAGCCAAATGGAGTTGTTCTCCCACAAGAACCACTCGGCTGATCCTTCTTCAATATGCCCTTCACCAACATGCAGTGTTTCCTTGATTGAATTAGCTCTCACACCAATATTTGCGTCTAGAGCCTTTGCATTGAGGGCTATCTGAAAACGGCTGTGGCGCTGAAGTTGCCTGTGAAGGTGGAGTTGGTGGCATGTGAAACCCGCATGTGGAGCATTAGTTTGTGTGGGATGCTCACCAAGCTTCATTTCAGTCCTAGGCACTCAAAGGGCACTAAGCATAGAGTGTGAAAACTGAGTTTCCTTGAGAGCTGCTTGGAAGCCTGATGGTGTGTGAAGTTAGTGAGCCAAATGGAGTTGTTCTCCCACAAGAACCACTCGGCTAATCCTTCTTCATTATGCCGTTCACCAACATGCAGTGTTTCCTTGATTGAATTAGCTCTCACACCAATATTTGCGTCTAGAGCCTTTGCATTGAGGGCTATCTGAAAACAGCTGTGGCGCTGAAGTTGCCTGTGAATGTGGAGTTGATGGCATGTGAAACCCGCATGTGCAACATTCGTTTGTGTGGGATGCTCACCAAGCTTCATTTCAGTCCTAGGCACTCAAAGGGCATTAAGCATAGAGTGTGAAAACTGAGTTTTCTTGAGAGCTGCTTGGAAGCCTGATGGTGTGTGAAGTTAGTGAGCCAAATGGAGTTGTTCTCCCACAAGAACCACTCGGCTGATCCTTCTTCAATATGCCCTTCACCAACATGCAGTGTTTCCTTGATTGAATTAGCTCTCACACCAATATTTGCGTCTAGAGCCTTTGCCTTGAGGGCTATCTGAAAACGGCTGTGGTGCTGAAGTTGCCTGTGAATGTGGAGTTGGTGGCATGTGAAACCCGCATGTGGAGCATTCGTTTGTGTGGGATGCTCAACAAGCTTCATTTCAATCCTAGGCACTCAAAGGGCATTAAGCATAGAGTGTGAAAACTGAGTTTCCTTGAGAGCTGCTTGGAAGCCTGATGGTGTGTGAAGTTAGTGAGCCAAATGGAGTTGTTCTCCCACAAGAACCACTCGGCTGATCCTTCTTCAATATGCCCTTCACCAACATGCAGTGTTTCCTTGATTGAATTAGCTCTCACACTAATATTTGCGTTTAGAGCCTTTGCATTGAGGGCTATCTGAAAACGGCTGTGGCGCTGAAGTTGCCTGTGAATGTGGGGATGGTGGCATGTGAAACCCGCATGTGGAGCATTCGTTTGTGTGGGATGCTCACCAAGCTTCATTTCAGTCCTAGGCACTCAAAGGGCACTAAGCATAGAGTGTGAAAACTGAGTTTCCTTGAGAGCTGCTTGGAAGCCTGATGGTGTGTGAAGTTAGTGAGCCAAATGGAGTTGTTCTCCCACA
Source organism: Ochotona princeps (assembly GCF_030435755.1). Taxonomy (NCBI): domain Eukaryota; kingdom Metazoa; phylum Chordata; class Mammalia; order Lagomorpha; family Ochotonidae; genus Ochotona; species Ochotona princeps. Next base: position 3,502 of record NW_026699915.1, on the reverse strand, counting down.
AGAACCACTCGGCTGATCCTTCTTCAATATGCCCTTCACCAACATGCAGTGTTTCCTTGATTGAATTAGCTCTCACACCAATATTTGCGTCTAGAGCCTTTGCATTGAGGGCTATCTGAAAACGGCTGTGGCGCTGAAGTTGCCTGTGAATGTGGAGTTGGTGGCATGTGAAACCCGCATGTGGAGCATTCGTTTGTGTGGGATGCTCTACCAGGTTCATTCCTAGATAATGCACTCAAAGGGCACTAAGCATAGAGTGTGAAAACTGAGTTTCCTTGAGAGCTGCTTGGAAGCCTGATGGTATGTGAAGTTAGTGAGCCAAATGGAGTTGTTCTCCCACAAGAACCACTCGGCTGATCCTTCTTCAATATGCCCTTCACCAACATGCAGTGTTTCCTTGATTGAATTAGCTCTCACACCAATATTTGCGTCTAGAGCCTTTGCATTGAGGGCTATCTGAAAATGGCTGTGGCGCTGAAGTTGCCTGTGAATGTGGGGTTGGTGGCATGTGAAACCCGCATGTGGAGCATTCGTTTGTGTGGGATGCTCACCAAGATTCATTTCAGTCCTAGGCACTCAAAGGGCACGAAGCATAGAGTGTGAAAACTGAGTTTCCTTGAGAGCTGCTTGGAAGCCTGATGGTGTGTGAAGTTAGTGAGCCAAATGGAGTTGTTCTCCCACAAGAACCACTCGGCTAATCCTTCTTCATTATGCCTTTCACCAACATGCAGTGTTTCCTTGATTGAATTAGCTCTCACACCAATATTTGCGTCTAGAGCCTTTGCATTGAGGGCTATCTGAAAACGGCTGTGGCGCTGAAGTTGCCTGTGAATGTGGAGTTGGTAGCATGTGAAACCCGCATGTGGAGCATTCGTTTGTGTGGGATGCTCACCAAGCTTCATTTCAATCCTAAGCACTCAAAGGGCATTAAGCATAGAGTGTGAAAACTGAGTTTCCTTGAGAGCTGCTTGGAAGCCTGATGGTGTGTGAAGTTAGTGAGCCAAATGGAGTTGTTCTCCCACAAGAACCACTTGTCTGATCCTTCTTCAATATGCCCTTCACCAACATGCAGTGTTTCCTTGATTGAATTAGCTCTCACACCAATATTTGCGTCTAGAGCCTTTGCATTGAGGACTATCTGAAAACGGCTGTGGCGCTGAAGTTGCCTGTGAATGTGGAGTTGGTGGCATGTGAAATCCGCATGTGGAGCATTCATTTGTGTGGGATGCTCACCAAGATTCATTTCAGTCCTAGGCACTCAAAGGGCATTAAGCATAGAGTGTGAAAACTGAGTTTCCTTGAGAGCTGCTTGGAAGCCTGATGGTGTGTGAAGTTAGTGAGCCAAATGGACTTGTTCTCCCACAAGAACCACTCGGCTGATCCTTCTTCAATATGCCCTTCACCAACATGCAGTGTTTCCTTGATTGAATTAGCTCTCACACCAATATTTGCGTCTAGAGCCTTTGCATTGAGGGCTATCTGAAAACGGCTGTGGCGCTGAAGTTGCCTGTGAATGTGGAGTTGGTGGCATGTGAAACCCGCATGTGGAGCATTCGTTTGTGTGGGATGCTCTACCAGGTTCATTCCTAGATAATGCACTCAAAGGGCACTAAGCATAGAGTGTGAAAACTGACTTTCCTTGAGAGTTGCTTGGAAGCCTGATGGTGTGTGAAGTTAGTGAGACAAATGGAGTTTTTCACCCACAAGAACCACTCGGCTGATCCTTCTTCAATATGCCCTTCACCAACATGCAGTGTTTCCTTGATTGAATTAGCTCTCACACCAATATTTGCGTCTAGAGCCTTTGCATTGAGGGCTATCTGAAAACGGCTGTGGCGCTGAAGTTGCCTGTGAATGTGGGGTTGGTGGCATGTGAAACCCGCATGTGGAGCATTCGTTTGTGTGGGATGCTCACCAAGATTCATTTCAGTCCTAGGCACTCAAAGGGCACTAAGCATAGAGTGTGAAAACTGAGTTTCCTTGAGAGCTGCTTGGAAGCCTGATGGTGTGTGAAGTTAGTGAGCCAAATGGAGTTGTTCTCCCACAAGAACCACTCGGCTAATCCTTCTTCATTATGCCCTTCACCAACATGCAGTGTTTCCTTGATTGAATTAGCTCTCACACCAATATTTGCGTCTAGAGCCTTTGCATTGAGGGCTATCTGAAAACAGCTGTGGCGCTGAAGTTGCCTGTGAATGTGGAGTTGATGGCATGTGAAACCCGCATGTGCAACATTCGTTTGTGTGGGATGCTCACCAAGCTTCATTTCAGTCCTAGGCACTCAAAGGGCATTAAGCATAGAGTGTGAAAACTGAGTTTTCTTGAGAGCTGCTTGGAAGCCTGATGGTGTGTGAAGTTAGTGAGCCAAATGGAGTTGTTCTCCCACAAGAACCACTCGGCTGATCCTTCTTCATATGCCCTTCACCAACATGCAGTGTTTCCTTGAATGAATTAGCTCTCACACCAATATTTGCGTCTAGAGCCTTTGCATTGAGGGCTATCTGAAAACGGCTGTGGTGCTGAAGTTGCCTGTGAATGTGGAGTTGGTGGCATGTGAAACCGCATGTGGAGCATTCGTTTGTGTGGGATGCTCAACAAGCTTCATTTCAGTCCTAGGCACTCAAAGGGCATTAAGCATAGAGTGTGAAAACTGAGTTTCTTGAGAGCTGCTTGGAAGCCTGATGGTGTGTGAAGTTAGTGAGCCAAATGGAGTTGTTCTCCACAAGAACCACTCGGCTGATCCTTCTTCAATATGCCCTTCACCAACATGCAGTGTTTCCTTGATTGAATTAGCTCTCACACCAATATTTGCGTCTAGAGCCTTTGCATTGAGGACTGTCTGAAAACGGCTGTGGCGCTGAAGTTGCCTGTGAATGTGGAGTTGGTGGCATGTGAAATCCGCATGTGGAGCATTCGTTTGTGTGGGATGCTCTACCAGGTTCATTCCTAGATAATGCACTCAAAGGGCACTAAGCATAGAGTGTGAAAACTGACTTTCCTTGAGAGTTGCTTGGAAGCCTGATGGTGTGTGAAGTTAGTGAGACAAATGGAGTTTTTCACCAACAAGAACCACTCGGCTGTTCCTTCTTCAATATGCCCTTCACCAACATGCAGTGTTTCCTTGATTGAATTAGCTCTCACACCAATATTTGCGTCTAGAGCCTTTGCATTGAGGGCTATCTGAAAACGGCTGTGGCGCTGAAGTTGCCTGTGAATGTGGGGTTGGTGGCATGTGAAACCCGCATGTGGAGCATTCGTTTGTGTGGGATGCTCACCAAGATTCATTTCAGTCCTAGGCACTCAAAGGGCACTAAGCATAGAGTGTGAAAACTGAGTTTCCTTGAGAGCTGCTTGGAAGCCTGATGGTGTGTGAAGTAGTGAGCCAAATGGAGTTGTTCTCCCACAAGAACCACTCGGCTGATCCTTCTTCAATATGCCCTTCACCAACATGCAGTGTTTCCTTGATTGAATTAGCTCTCACACCAATATTTGCGTCTAGAGA
>NW_026699914.1:0-70189 GCF_030435755.1 Ochotona princeps | reverse complement strand
TGCAGTGTTTCCTTGATTGAATTAGCTCTCACACCAATATTTGTGTCTAGAGCCTTTGCATTGAGGGCTATCTGAAAATGGTTTTGGCGCTGAAGTTGCCTGTGAATGTGGAGTTGGTGGCATGTGAAACCCGCATGTGGAGCATTCGTTTGTGTGGGATGCTCTACCAGGTTCATTCCTAGATAATGCACTCAAAGGGCACTAAGCATAGAGTGTGAAAACTGAGTTTCCTTGAGAGCTGCTTGGAAGCCTGATGGTGTGTTAAGTTAGTGAGCCAAATGGAGTTGTTCTCCCACAAAATCCTCTTGGCTGATTCTTCTTCAATATGCACTTCACCAACACGCAGCGTTTCCTTGATTGAATTAGCTCTCACACCAATATTTGCGTCTAGAGCCTTTGCATTGAGGGCTATCTGAAAGTGGTTTTGGCGCTGAAGTTGCCTGTGAATGCGGAGTTGGTGGCATGTGAAACCCGCATGTGGAGCATTCGTTTGTGTGGGATGCTCTAGCAGGTTCATTCCTAGATAATGCACTCAAAGGGCACTAAGCATAGAGTGTGAAAACTGAGTTTCCTTGAGAGCTGCTTGGAAGCCTGATGGTGTGTGAAGTTAGTGAGCCAAATGGAGTTGTTCTCCCATAAGAACCACTCGGCTGATTCTTCTTCAATATGCCCTTCACCAACATGCAGTGTTTCCTTGATTGAATTAGCTCTCACACCAATATTTGCGTCTAGAGCCTTTGCATTGAGGGCTATCTGAAAGTGGTTTTGGCGCTGAAGTGCCTGTGAATGTAGAGTTGGTGGCATGTGAAACCCGCATGTGGAGCATTCGTTTGTGTGGGATGCTCTACCAGGTTCATTCCTAGATAATGCACTCAAAGGGCACTAAGCATAGAGTGTGAAAACTGAGTTTCCTTGAGAGCTGCTTGGAAGCCTGATGGTGTGTGAAGTTAGTGAGCCAAATGGAGTTGTTCTCCCACAAGAACCACTTGGCTGATTCTTCTTCAATATGCCCTTCACCAACATGCAGTGTTTCCTTGATTGAATTAGCTCTCACAACAATATTTGCGTCTAGAGCCTTTGCATTGAGGGCTATCTGAAAGTGGTTTTGGCGCTGAAGTGCCTGTGAATGTGGAGTTGGTGGCATGTGAAACCCGCATGTGGAGCATTCGTTTGTGTGGGATGCTCACCAAGCTTCATTTCAGTCCTAGGCACTCAAAGGGCACTAAGCATAGAGTGTGAAAACTGAGTTTCCTTGAGAGCTGCTTGGAAGCCTGATGGTGTGTGAAGTTAGTGAGCCAAATGGAGTTGTTCTCCCACAAGAACCACTCGGCTGATTCTTCTTCAATATGCCCTTCACCAACATGCAGTGTTTCCTTGATTGAATTAGCTCTCACACCAATATTTGTGTCTAGAGCCTTTGCATTGAGGGCTATCTGAAAATAGCTGAGGTGGTGAAGTTGCCTGTGAATGTGGAGTTGGTGGCATGTGAAACCCGCATGTGAAGCATTCGTTTGTGTTGGATGCTCTACCAGGTTCATTCCTAGATAATGCACTCAAAGGGCACTAAGCATAGAGTGTGAAAACTGAGTTTCCTTGAGAGCTGCTTGGAAGCCTGATGGTGTGTGAAGTTAGTGAGCCAAATGGAGTTGTTCTCCCACAAGAACCACTCGGCTGATTCTTCTTCAATATGCCCTTCACCAACATGCAGTGTTTCCTTGATTGAATTAGCTCTCACACCAATATTTGCGTCTAGAGCCTTTGCATTGAGGGCTATCTGAAAATGGTTTTGGCGCTGAAGTTGCCTGTGAATGTGGAGTTGGTGGCATGTGAAACCCGCATGTGGAGCATTCGTTTGTGTGGGATGCTCTACCAGGTTCATTCCTAGATAATGCACTCAAAGGGCACTAAGCATAGAGTGTGAAAACTGAGTTTCCTTGAGAGCTGCTTGGAAGCCTGATGGTGTGTTAAGTTAGTGAGCCAAATGGAGTTGTTCTCCCACAAAATCCTCTTGGCTGATTCTTCTTCAATATGCACTTCACCAACACGCAGCGTTTCCTTGATTGAATTAGCTCTCACACCAATATTTGCGTCTAGAGCCTTTGCATTGAGGGCTATCTGAAAGTGGTTTTGGCGCTGAAGTTGCCTGTGAATGCGGAGTTGGTGGCATGTGAAACCCGCATGTGGAGCATTCGTTTGTGTGGGATGCTCTAGCAGGTTCATTCCTAGATAATGCACTCAAAGGGCACTAAGCATAGAGTGTGAAAACTGAGTTTCCTTGAGAGCTGCTTGGAAGCCTGATGGTGTGTGAAGTTAGTGAGCCAAATGGAGTTGTTCTCCCATAAGAACCACTCGGCTGATTCTTCTTCAATATGCCCTTCACCAACATGCAGTGTTTCCTTGATTGAATTAGCTCTCACACCAATATTTGCGTCTAGAGCCTTTGCATTGAGGGCTATCTGAAAGTGGTTTTGGCGCTGAAGTGCCTGTGAATGTAGAGTTGGTGGCATGTGAAACCCGCATGTGGAGCATTCGTTTGTGTGGGATGCTCTACCAGGTTCATTCCTAGATAATGCACTCAAAGGGCACTAAGCATAGAGTGTGAAAACTGAGTTTCCTTGAGAGCTGCTTGGAAGCCTGATGGTGTGTGAAGTTAGTGAGCCAAATGGAGTTGTTCTCCCACAAGAACCACTCGGCTGATTCTTCTTCAATATGCCCTTCACCAACATGCAGTGTTTCCTTGATTGAATTAGCTCTCACACCAATATTTGCGTCTAGAACCTTTGCATTGAGGGCTATCAGAAAATGGTTTTGGCGCTGAAGTTGCCTGTGAATGTGGAGTTGGTGGCATGTGAAACCCGCATGTGGAGCATTCGTTTGTGTGGGATGCTCTACCAGGTTCATTCCTAGATACTGCACTCAAGAGGCACTAAGCATATAGTGTGAAAACTGAGTTTTCTTGAGAGCTGCTTGGAAGCCTGACGGTGTGTGAAGTTAGTGAGCCAAATGGAGTTGTTCTCCCACAAGAACCATTCGGCTGATTCTTTTTCAATATGCCCTTCACCACCATGCAGTGTTTCCTTGATTGAATTAGCTCTCACAACAATATTTGCGTCTAGAGCCTTTGCATTGAGGGCTATCTGAAAGTGGTTTTGGCGCTGAAGTTGCCTGTGAATGTGGAGTTGGTGGCATGTGAAACCCGCATGTGGAGCATTCGTTTGTGTGGGATGCTCTAGCAGGTTCATTCCTAGATAATGCACTCAAAGGGCACTAAGCATAGAGTGTGAAAACTGAGTTTCCTTGAGAGCTGCTTGGAAGCCTGATGGTGTGTGAAGTTAGTGAGCCAAATGGAGTTGTTCTCCCACAAGAACCACTCGGCTGATTCTTCTTCAATATGCCCCTTCACCAACATGCAGTGTTTCCTTGATTGAATTAGCTCTCACACCAATATTTGCGTCTAGAGCCTTTGCATTGAGGGCTATCTGAAAGTGGTTTTGGCGCTGAAGTTGCCTGTGAATGTGGAGTTGGTGTCATGTGAAACCCGTATGTGGAGCATTCGTTTGTGTGGGGATGCTCACCAAGCTTCATTTCAGTCCTAGGCACTCAAAGGGCACTAAGCATAGAGTGTGAAAACTGAGTTTCCTTGAGAGCTGCTTGGAAGCCTGATGGTGTGTGAAGTTAGTGAGCCAAATGGAGTTGTTCTCCCACAAGAACCACTCGGCTGATTCTTCTTCAATATGCCCTTCACCAACATGCAGTGTTTCCTTGATTGAATTAGCTCTCACAACAATATTTGCTTCTAGAACCTTTGCATTGAGGGCTATCTGAAAGTGGTTTTGGCGCTGAAGTTGCCTGTGAATGTGGAGTTGGTGGCATGTGAAAACCCGCATGTGGAGCATTCGTTTGTGTGGGATGCTCAGCAAGCTTCATTTCAGTCCTAGACACTCAAAGCGCACTAAGCATAGAGTGTGAAAACTGAGTTTCCTTGAGAGCTGCTTGGAAGCCTGATGGTGTGTGAAGTTAGTGAGCCAAATGGAGTTGTTCTCCCACAAGAACCACTCGGCTGATTCTTCTTCAATATGCCCTTCACCAACATGCAGTGTTTCCTTGATTGAATTAGCTCTCACAACAATATTTGCTTCTAGAACCTTTGCATTGAGGGCTATCTGAAAGTGGTTTTGGCGCTGAAGTTGCCTGTGAATGTGGAGTTGGTGGCATGTGAAACCCGCATGTGGAGCATTCGTTTGTGTGGGATGCTCTAGCAGGTTCATTCCTAGATAATGCACTCAAAGGGCACTAAGCATAGAGTGTGAAAACTGAGTTTCCTTGAGAGCTGCTTGGAAGCCTGATGGTGTGTGAAGTTAGTGAGCCAAATGGAGTTGTTCTCCCACAAGAACCACTCGGCTGATTCTTCTTCAATATGCCCTTCACCAACATGCAGTGTTTCCTTGATTGAATTAGCTCTCACACCAATATTTGCGTCTAGAGCCTTTGCATTGAGGGCTATCTGAAAGTGGTTTTGGCGCTGAAGTTGCCTGTGAATGTGGAGTTGGTGTCATGTGAAACCCGTATGTGGAGCATTCGTTTGTGTGGGATGCTCACCAAGCTTCTTTTCAGTCCTAGGCACTCAAAGGGCACTAAGCATAGAGTGTGAAAACTGAGTTTCCTTGAGAGCTGCTTGGAAGCCTGATGGTGTGTGAAGTTAGTGAGCCAAATGGAGTTGTTCTCCCACAAGAACCACTCGGCTGATTCTTCTTCAATTATATGCCCTTCACCAACATGCAGTGTTTCCTTGATTGAATTAGCTCTCACAACAATATTTGCTTCTAGAACCTTTGCATTGAGGGCTATCTGCAAACGTCTGTGGCGCTGAAGTTGCCTGTGAATGTGGAGTTCTTGGCATGTGAAACCCGCATGTGGAGCATTCGTTTGTGTGGGATGCTCAGCAAGCTTCATTTCAGTCCTAGGCACTCAAAGGGCACTAAGCATAGAGTGTGAAAACTGAGTTTCCTTGAGAGCTGCTTGGAAGCCTGATGGTGTGTGAAGTTAGTGAGCCAAATAGAGTTGTTCTCCCACAAGAACCACTCGGCTGATTCTTCTTCAATATGCCCTTCACCAACATGCAGTGTTTCCTTGATTAAATTAGCTCTCACACCAATATTTGCGTCTAGAGCCTTTGCATTGAGGGCTATCTGAAAACGGCTGTGGCGCTGAAGTTGCCTTTGAATGTGGAGTTGTGGCATGTGAAACCCGCATGTGGAGCATTCGTTTGTGTGGGATGCTCTACCAGGTTCATTCCTAGATAATGCACTCAAAGGGCACTAAGCATAGAGTGTGAAAACTGAGTTTCCTTGAGAGCTGCTTGGAAGCCTGATGGTGTGTGAAGTTAGTGAGCCAAATGGAGTTGTTCTCCCACAAGAACCACTCAGCTGATTCTTCTTCAATATGCCCTTCACCAACATGCAGTGTTTCCTTGATTGAATTAGCTCTCACAACAATATTTGCTTCTAGAACCTTTGCATTGAGGGCTATCTGAAAGTGGTTTTGGCGCTGAAGTTGCCTGTGAATGTGGAGTTGGTGGCATGTGAAACCCGCATGTGGAGCATTCGTTTGTGTGGATGCTCTACCAGGTTCATTCCTAGATAATGCACTCAAAGGGCACTAAGCATAGAATGTGAAAACTGAGTTTCCTTGAGAGCTGCTTGGAAGCCTGATGGTGTGTGAAGTTAGTGAGCCAAATGGAGTTGTTCTCCCACAAGAACCACTCGGCTGATCTTCTTCAATATGCCCTTCACCAACATGCAGTGTTTCCTTGATTAAATTAGCTCTCACACCAATATTTGCGTCTAGAGCCTTTGCATTGAGGGCTATCTGAAAGTGGTTTTGGCGCTGAAGTTGCCTGTGAATGTGGAGTTGGTGTCATGTGAAACCCGCATGTGGAGCATTCGTTTGTGTGGGATGCTCACCAAGCTTCATTTCAGTCCTAGGCACTCAAAGGGCACTAAGCATAGAGTGTGAAAACTGAGTTTCCTTGAGAGCTGCTTGGAAGCCTGATGGTGTGTGAAGTTAGTGAGCCAAATGGAGTTGTTCTCCCACAAGAACCACTCGGCTGATTCTTCTTCAATATGCCCTTCACCAACATGCAGTGTTTCCTTGATTGAATTAGCTCTCACACCAATATTTGCGTCTGAGCCTTTGCATTGAGGGCTATCTGAAAGTGGTTTTGGCGCTGAAGTTGCCTGTGAATGTGGAGTTGGTGGCATGTGAAACCCGCATGTGGAGCATTCGTTTGTGTGGGATGCACTACCAGGTTCATTCCTAGATAATGCCCTCAAAGGGCACTAAGCATAGAGTGTGAAAACTGAGTTTCCTTGAGAGCTGCTTGGAAGCCTGATGGTGTGTGAAGTTAGTGAGCCAAATGGAGTTGTTCTCCCACAAGAACCACTCGGCTGATTCTTCTTCAATATGCCCTTCACCAACATGCAGTGTTTCCTTGATTGAATTAGCTCTCACACCAATATTTGCGTCTAGAGCCTTTGCATTGAGGGCTATCTGAAAGTGGTTTTGGCGCTGAAGTTGCCTGTGAATGTGGAGTTGGTGTCATGTGAAACCCGTATGTGGAGCATTCGTTTGTGTGGGATGCTCACCAAGCTTCATTTCAGTCCTAGGCACTCAAAGGGCACTAAGCATAGAGTGTGAAAACTGAGTTTCCTTGAGAGCTGCTTGGAAGCCTGATGGTGTGTGAAGTTAGTGAGCCAAATGGAGTTGTTCTCCCACAAGAACCACTTGGCTGATTCTTCTTCAATATGCCCTTCACCAACATGCAGTGTTTCCTTGATTGAATTAGCTCTCACAACAATATTTGCGTCTAGAGCCTTTGCATTGAGGGCTATCTAAAAGTGGTTTTGGCGCTGAAGTGCCTGTGAATGTGGAGTTGGTGGCATGTGAAACCCGCATGTGGAGCATTCGTTTGTGTGGGATGCTCACCAAGCTTCATTTCAGTCCTAGGCACTCAAAGGGCACTAAGCATAGAGTGTGAAAACTGAGTTTCCTTGAGAGCTGCTTGGAAGCCTGATGGTGTGTGAAGTTAGTGAGCCAAATGGAGTTGTTCTCCCACAAGAACCACTCGGCTGATTCTTCTTCAATATGCCCTTCACCAACATGCAGTGTTTCCTTGATTGAATTAGCTCTCACACCAATATTTGTGTCTAGAGCCTTTGCATTGAGGGCTATCTGAAAATGGCTGAGGTGGTGAAGTTGCCTGTGAATGTGGAGTTGGTGGCATGTGAAACCCGCATGTGAAGCATTCGTTTGTGTTGGATGCTCTACCAGGTTCATTCCTAGATAATGCACTCAAAGGGCACTAAGCATAGAGTGTGAAAACTGAGTTTCCTTGAGAGCTGCTTGGAAGCCTGATGGTGTGTGAAGTTAGTGAGCCAAATGGAGTTGTTCTCCCACAAGAACCACTCGGCTGATTCTTCTTCAATATGCCCTTCACCAACATGCAGTGTTTCCTTGATTGAATTAGCTCTCACACCAATATTTGCGTCTAGAGCCTTTGCATTGAGGGCTATCTGAAAATGGTTTTGGCGCTGAAGTTGCCTGTGAATGTGGAGTTGGTGGCATGTGAAACCCGCATGTGGAGCATTCGTTTGTGTGGGATGCTCTACCAGGTTCATTCCTAGATAATGCACTCAAAGGGCACTAAGCATAGAGTGTGAAAACTGAGTTTCCTTGAGAGCTGCTTGGAAGCCTGATGGTGTGTTAAGTTAGTGAGCCAAATGGAGTTGTTCTCCCACAAAATCCTCTTGGCTGATTCTTCTTCAATATGCACTTCACCAACACGCAGCGTTTCCTTGATTGAATTAGCTCTCACACCAATATTTGCGTCTAGAGCCTTTGCATTGAGGGCTATCTGAAAGTGGTTTTGGCGCTGAAGTTGCCTGTGAATGCGGAGTTGGTGGCATGTGAAACCCGCATGTGGAGCATTCGTTTGTGTGGGATGCTCTAGCAGGTTCATTCCTAGATAATGCACTCAAAGGGCACTAAGCATAGAGTGTGAAAACTGAGTTTCCTTGAGAGCTGCTTGGAAGCCTGATGGTGTGTGAAGTTAGTGAGCCAAATGGAGTTGTTCTCCCATAAGAACCACTCGGCTGATTCTTCTTCAATATGCCCTTCACCAACATGCAGTGTTTCCTTGATTGAATTAGCTCTCACACCAATATTTGCGTCTAGAGCCTTTGCATTGAGGGCTATCTGAAAGTGGTTTTGGCGCTGAAGTGCCTGTGAATGTAGAGTTGGTGGCATGTGAAACCCGCATGTGGAGCATTCGTTTGTGTGGGATGCTCTACCAGGTTCATTCCTAGATAATGCACTCAAAGGGCACTAAGCATAGAGTGTGAAAACTGAGTTTCCTTGAGAGCTGCTTGGAAGCCTGATGGTGTGTGAAGTTAGTGAGCCAAATGGAGTTGTTCTCCCACAAGAACCACTTGGCTGATTCTTCTTCAATATGCCCTTCACCAACATGCAGTGTTTCCTTGATTGAATTAGCTCTCACAACAATATTTGCGTCTAGAGCCTTTGCATTGAGGGCTATCTGAAAGTGGTTTTGGCGCTGAAGTGCCTGTGAATGTGGAGTTGGTGGCATGTGAAACCCGCATGTGGAGCATTCGTTTGTGTGGGATGCTCACCAAGCTTCATTTCAGTCCTAGGCACTCAAAGGGCACTAAGCATAGAGTGTGAAAACTGAGTTTCCTTGAGAGCTGCTTGGAAGCCTGATGGTGTGTGAAGTTAGTGAGCCAAATGGAGTTGTTCTCCCACAAGAACCACTCGGCTGATTCTTCTTCAATATGCCCTTCACCAACATGCAGTGTTTCCTTGATTGAATTAGCTCTCACACCAATATTTGTGTCTAGAGCCTTTGCATTGAGGGCTATCTGAAAATAGCTGAGGTGGTGAAGTTGCCTGTGAATGTGGAGTTGGTGGCATGTGAAACCCGCATGTGAAGCATTCGTTTGTGTTGGATGCTCTACCAGGTTCATTCCTAGATAATGCACTCAAAGGGCACTAAGCATAGAGTGTGAAAACTGAGTTTCCTTGAGAGCTGCTTGGAAGCCTGATGGTGTGTGAAGTTAGTGAGCCAAATGGAGTTGTTCTCCCACAAGAACCACTCGGCTGATTCTTCTTCAATATGCCCTTCACCAACATGCAGTGTTTCCTTGATTGAATTAGCTCTCACACCAATATTTGCGTCTAGAGCCTTTGCATTGAGGGCTATCTGAAAATGGTTTTGGCGCTGAAGTTGCCTGTGAATGTGGAGTTGGTGGCATGTGAAACCCGCATGTGGAGCATTCGTTTGTGTGGGATGCTCTACCAGGTTCATTCCTAGATAATGCACTCAAAGGGCACTAAGCATAGAGTGTGAAAACTGAGTTTCCTTGAGAGCTGCTTGGAAGCCTGATGGTGTGTTAAGTTAGTGAGCCAAATGGAGTTGTTCTCCCACAAAATCCTCTTGGCTGATTCTTCTTCAATATGCACTTCACCAACACGCAGCGTTTCCTTGATTGAATTAGCTCTCACACCAATATTTGCGTCTAGAGCCTTTGCATTGAGGGCTATCTGAAAGTGGTTTTGGCGCTGAAGTTGCCTGTGAATGCGGAGTTGGTGGCATGTGAAACCCGCATGTGGAGCATTCGTTTGTGTGGGATGCTCTAGCAGGTTCATTCCTAGATAATGCACTCAAAGGGCACTAAGCATAGAGTGTGAAAACTGAGTTTCCTTGAGAGCTGCTTGGAAGCCTGATGGTGTGTGAAGTTAGTGAGCCAAATGGAGTTGTTCTCCCATAAGAACCACTCGGCTGATTCTTCTTCAATATGCCCTTCACCAACATGCAGTGTTTCCTTGATTGAATTAGCTCTCACACCAATATTTGCGTCTAGAGCCTTTGCATTGAGGGCTATCTGAAAGTGGTTTTGGCGCTGAAGTGCCTGTGAATGTAGAGTTGGTGGCATGTGAAACCCGCATGTGGAGCATTCGTTTGTGTGGGATGCTCTACCAGGTTCATTCCTAGATAATGCACTCAAAGGGCACTAAGCATAGAGTGTGAAAACTGAGTTTCCTTGAGAGCTGCTTGGAAGCCTGATGGTGTGTGAAGTTAGTGAGCCAAATGGAGTTGTTCTCCCACAAGAACCACTCGGCTGATTCTTCTTCAATATGCCCTTCACCAACATGCAGTGTTTCCTTGATTGAATTAGCTCTCACACCAATATTTGCGTCTAGAACCTTTGCATTGAGGGCTATCAGAAAATGGTTTTGGCGCTGAAGTTGCCTGTGAATGTGGAGTTGGTGGCATGTGAAACCCGCATGTGGAGCATTCGTTTGTGTGGGATGCTCTACCAGGTTCATTCCTAGATACTGCACTCAAGAGGCACTAAGCATATAGTGTGAAAACTGAGTTTTCTTGAGAGCTGCTTGGAAGCCTGACGGTGTGTGAAGTTAGTGAGCCAAATGGAGTTGTTCTCCCACAAGAACCATTCGGCTGATTCTTTTTCAATATGCCCTTCACCACCATGCAGTGTTTCCTTGATTGAATTAGCTCTCACAACAATATTTGCGTCTAGAGCCTTTGCATTGAGGGCTATCTGAAAGTGGTTTTGGCGCTGAAGTTGCCTGTGAATGTGGAGTTGGTGGCATGTGAAACCCGCATGTGGAGCATTCGTTTGTGTGGGATGCTCTAGCAGGTTCATTCCTAGATAATGCACTCAAAGGGCACTAAGCATAGAGTGTGAAAACTGAGTTTCCTTGAGAGCTGCTTGGAAGCCTGATGGTGTGTGAAGTTAGTGAGCCAAATGGAGTTGTTCTCCCACAAGAACCACTCGGCTGATTCTTCTTCAATATGCCCTTCACCAACATGCAGTGTTTCCTTGATTGAATTAGCTCTCACACCAATATTTGCGTCTAGAGCCTTTGCATTGAGGGCTATCTGAAAGTGGTTTTGGCGCTGAAGTTGCCTGTGAATGTGGAGTTGGTGTCATGTGAAACCCGTATGTGGAGCATTCGTTTGTGTGGGATGCTCACCAAGCTTCATTTCAGTCCTAGGCACTCAAAGGGCACTAAGCATAGAGTGTGAAAACTGAGTTTCCTTGAGAGCTGCTTGGAAGCCTGATGGTGTGTGAAGTTAGTGAGCCAAATGGAGTTGTTCTCCCACAAGAACCACTCGGCTGATTCTTCTTCAATATGCCCTTCACCAACATGCAGTGTTTCCTTGATTGAATTAGCTCTCACAACAATATTTGCTTCTAGAACCTTTGCATTGAGGGCTATCTGAAAGTGGTTTTGGCGCTGAAGTTGCCTGTGAATGTGGAGTTGGTGGCATGTGAAACCCGCATGTGGAGCATTCGTTTGTGTGGGATGCTCAGCAAGCTTCATTTCAGTCCTAGACACTCAAAGCGCACTAAGCATAGAGTGTGAAAACTGAGTTTCCTTGAGAGCTGCTTGGAAGCCTGATGGTGTGTGAAGTTAGTGAGCCAAATGGAGTTGTTCTCCCACAAGAACCACTCGGCTGATTCTTCTTCAATATGCCCTTCACCAACATGCAGTGTTTCCTTGATTGAATTAGCTCTCACAACAATATTTGCTTCTAGAACCTTTGCATTGAGGGCTATCTGAAAGTGGTTTTGGCGCTGAAGTTGCCTGTGAATGTGGAGTTGGTGGCATGTGAAACCCGCATGTGGAGCATTCGTTTGTGTGGGATGCTCTAGCAGGTTCATTCCTAGATAATGCACTCAAAGGGCACTAAGCATAGAGTGTGAAAACTGAGTTTCCTTGAGAGCTGCTTGGAAGCCTGATGGTGTGTGAAGTTAGTGAGCCAAATGGAGTTGTTCTCCCACAAGAACCACTCGGCTGATTCTTCTTCAATATGCCCTTCACCAACATGCAGTGTTTCCTTGATTGAATTAGCTCTCACACCAATATTTGCGTCTAGAGCCTTTGCATTGAGGGCTATCTGAAAGTGGTTTTGGCGCTGAAGTTGCCTGTGAATGTGGAGTTGGTGTCATGTGAAACCCGTATGTGGAGCATTCGTTTGTGTGGGATGCTCACCAAGCTTCTTTTCAGTCCTAGGCACTCAAAGGGCACTAAGCATAGAGTGTGAAAACTGAGTTTCCTTGAGAGCTGCTTGGAAGCCTGATGGTGTGTGAAGTTAGTGAGCCAAATGGAGTTGTTCTCCCACAAGAACCACTCGGCTGATTCTTCTTCAATATGCCCTTCACCAACATGCAGTGTTTCCTTGATTGAATTAGCTCTCACAACAATATTTGCTTCTAGAACCTTTGCATTGAGGGCTATCTGCAAACGTCTGTGGCGCTGAAGTTGCCTGTGAATGTGGAGTTCTTGGCATGTGAAACCCGCATGTGGAGCATTCGTTTGTGTGGGATGCTCAGCAAGCTTCATTTCAGTCCTAGGCACTCAAAGGGCACTAAGCATAGAGTGTGAAAACTGAGTTTCCTTGAGAGCTGCTTGGAAGCCTGATGGTGTGTGAAGTTAGTGAGCCAAATAGAGTTGTTCTCCCACAAGAACCACTCGGCTGATTCTTCTTCAATATGCCCTTCACCAACATGCAGTGTTTCCTTGATTAAATTAGCTCTCACACCAATATTTGCGTCTAGAGCCTTTGCATTGAGGGCTATCTGAAAACGGCTGTGGCGCTGAAGTTGCCTTTGAATGTGGAGTTGTGGCATGTGAAACCCGCATGTGGAGCATTCGTTTGTGTGGGATGCTCTACCAGGTTCATTCCTAGATAATGCACTCAAAGGGCACTAAGCATAGAGTGTGAAAACTGAGTTTCCTTGAGAGCTGCTTGGAAGCCTGATGGTGTGTGAAGTTAGTGAGCCAAATGGAGTTGTTCTCCCACAAGAACCACTCAGCTGATTCTTCTTCAATATGCCCTTCACCAACATGCAGTGTTTCCTTGATTGAATTAGCTCTCACAACAATATTTGCTTCTAGAACCTTTGCATTGAGGGCTATCTGAAAGTGGTTTTGGCGCTGAAGTTGCCTGTGAATGTGGAGTTGGTGGCATGTGAAACCCGCATGTGGAGCATTCGTTTGTGTGGGATGCTCTACCAGGTTCATTCCTAGATAATGCACTCAAAGGGCACTAAGCATAGAATGTGAAAACTGAGTTTCCTTGAGAGCTGCTTGGAAGCCTGATGGTGTGTGAAGTTAGTGAGCCAAATGGAGTTGTTCTCCCACAAGAACCACTCGGCTGATTCTTCTTCAATATGCCCTTCACCAACATGCAGTGTTTCCTTGATTAAATTAGCTCTCACACCAATATTTGCGTCTAGAGCCTTTGCATTGAGGGCTATCTGAAAGTGGTTTTGGCGCTGAAGTTGCCTGTGAATGTGGAGTTGGTGTCATGTGAAACCCGCATGTGGAGCATTCGTTTGTGTGGGATGCTCACCAAGCTTCATTTCAGTCCTAGGCACTCAAAGGGCACTAAGCATAGAGTGTGAAAACTGAGTTTCCTTGAGAGCTGCTTGGAAGCCTGATGGTGTGTGAAGTTAGTGAGCCAAATGGAGTTGTTCTCCCACAAGAACCACTCGGCTGATTCTTCTTCAATATGCCCTTCACCAACATGCAGTGTTTCCTTGATTGAATTAGCTCTCACACCAATATTTGCGTCTGGAGCCTTTGCATTGAGGGCTATCTGAAAGTGGTTTTGGCGCTGAAGTTGCCTGTGAATGTGGAGTTGGTGGCATGTGAAACCCGCATGTGGAGCATTCGTTTGTGTGGGATGCACTACCAGGTTCATTCCTAGATAATGCCCTCAAAGGGCACTAAGCATAGAGTGTGAAAACTGAGTTTCCTTGAGAGCTGCTTGGAAGCCTGATGGTGTGTGAAGTTAGTGAGCCAAATGGAGTTGTTCTCCCACAAGAACCACTCGGCTGATTCTTCTTCAATATGCCCTTCACCAACATGCAGTGTTTCCTTGATTGAATTAGCTCTCACACCAATATTTGCGTCTAGAGCCTTTGCATTGAGGGCTATCTGAAAGTGGTTTTGGCGCTGAAGTTGCCTGTGAATGTGGAGTTGGTGTCATGTGAAACCCGTATGTGGAGCATTCGTTTGTGTGGGATGCTCACCAAGCTTCATTTCAGTCCTAGGCACTCAAAGGGCACTAAGCATAGAGTGTGAAAACTGAGTTTCCTTGAGAGCTGCTTGGAAGCCTGATGGTGTGTGAAGTTAGTGAGCCAAATGGAGTTGTTCTCCCACAAGAACCACTCGGCTGATTCTTCTTCAATATGCCCTTCACCAACATGCAGTGTTTCCTTGATTGAATTAGCTCTCACAACAATATTTGCTTCTAGAACCTTTGCATTGAGGGCTATCTGAAAGTGGTTTTGGCGCTGAAGTTGCCTGTGAATGTGGAGTTGGTGGCATGTGAAACCCGCATGTGGAGCATTCGTTTGTGTGGGATGCTCAGCAAGCTTCATTTCAGTCCTAGACACTCAAAGCGCACTAAGCATAGAGTTTGAAAACTGAGTTTCCTTGAGAGCTGCTTGGAAGCCTGATGGTGTGTGAAGTTAGTGAGCCAAATGGAGTTGTTCTCCCACAAGAACCACTCGGCTGATTCTTCTTCAATATGCCCTTCACCAACATGCAGTGTTTCCTTCATTGAATTAGCTCTCACACCAATATTTGCATCTAGAGCCTTTGCATTGAGGGCTATGTGAAAACGGCTGTGGCGCTGAAGTTGCCTTT
Organism: Ochotona princeps; assembly: GCF_030435755.1. Lineage (NCBI taxonomy): Eukaryota > Metazoa > Chordata > Mammalia > Lagomorpha > Ochotonidae > Ochotona > Ochotona princeps. Next base: position 55,429 of record NW_026699914.1, on the reverse strand, counting down.
GAATGTGGAGTTGTGGCATGTGAAACCCGCATGTGGAGCATTCGTTTGTGTGGGATGCTCTACCAGGTTCATTCCTAGATAATGCACTCAAAGGGCACTAAGCATAGAGTGTGAAAACTGAGTTTCCTTGAGAGCTGCTTGGAAGCCTGATGGTGTGTGAAGTTAGTGAGCCAAATGGAGTTGTTCTCCCACAAGAACCACTTGGCTGATTCTTCTTCAATATGCCCTTCACCAACATGCAGTGTTTCCTTGATTGAATTAGCTCTCACACCAATATTTGCGTCTAGAGCCTTTGCATTGAGGGCTATCTGAAAGTGGTTTTGGCGCTGAAGTTGCCTGTGAATGTGGAGTTGGTGGCATGTGAAACCCGCATGTGGAGCATTCGTTTGTGTGGGATGCTCATCAAGCTTCATTTCAGTACTAGGCACTCAAAGGGCACTAAGCATAGAGTGTGAAAACTGAGTTTCCTTGAGAGCTGCTTGGAAGCCTGATGGTGTGTGAAGTTAGTGAGAAAAATGGAGTTGTTCTCCCACAAGAACCACTCGGCTGATTCTTCTTCAATATGCCCTTCACCAACATGCAGTGTTTCCTTGATTAAATTAGCTCTCACACCAATATTTGCGTCTAGAGCCTTTGCATTGAGGGCTATCTGAAAGTGGTTTTGGCGCTGAAGTTGCCTGTGAATGTGGAGTTGTGGCATGTGAAACCCGCATGTGGAGCATTCGTTTGTGTGGGATGCTCTACCAGGTTCATTCCTAGATAATGCACTCAAAGGGCACTAAGCATAGAGTGTGAAAACTGAGTTTCCTTGAGAGCTGCTTGGAAGCCTGATGGTGTGTGAAGTTAGTGAGCCAAATGGAGTTGTTCTCCCACAAAAACCACTCGGCTGATTCTTCTTCAATATGCCCTTCACCAACATGCAGTGTTTCCTTGATTGAATTAGCTCTCACACCAATATTTGCGTCTAGAGCCTTTGCATTGAGGGCTATCTGAAAGTGGTTTTGGCGCTGAAGTTGCCTGTGAATGTGGAGTTGGTGGCATGTGAAACCCGCATGTGGAGCATTCGTTTGTGTGGGATGCTGTACCAGGTTCATTCCTAGATAATGCACTCAAAGGGCACTAAGCATAGAGTGTGAAAACTGAGTTTCCTTGAGAGCTGCTTGGAAGCCTGATGGTGTGTGAAGTTAGTGAGCCAAATGGAGTTGTTCTCCCACAAGAACCACTCGGCTGATTCTTCTTCAATATGCCCTTCACCAACATGCAGTGTTTCCTTGATTGAATTAGCTCTCACACCAATATTTGCGTCTAGAGCCTTTGCATTGAGGGCTATCTGAAAGTGGTTTTGGCGCTGAAGTTGCCTGTGAATGTGGAGTTGGTGGCATGTGAAACCCGCATGTGGAGCATTCGTTTGTGTGGGATGCTCACCAAGCTTCATTTCAGTCCTAGGCACTCAAAGGGCACTAAGCATAGAGTGTGAAAACTGAGTTTCCTTGAGAGCTGCTTGGAAGCCTGATGGTGTGTGAAGTTAGTGAGCCAAATGGAGTTGTTCTCCCACAAGAACCACTCGGCTGATTCTTCTTCAATATGCCCTTCACCAACATGCAGCGTTTCCTTGATTGAATTAGCTCTCACACCAATATTTGCGTCTAGAGCCTTTGCATTGAGGGCTATCTGAAAGTGGTTTTGGCGCTGAAGTTGCCTGTGAATGTGGAGTTGGTGGCATGTGAAACCCGCATGTGGAGCATTCGTTTGTGTGGGATGCTCTACCAGGTTCATTCCTAGATAATGCACTCAAAGGGCACTAAGCATAGAGTGTGAAAACTGAGTTTCCTTGAGAGCTGCTTGGAAGCCTGATGGTGTGTGAAGTTAGTGAACCAAATGGAGTTGTTCTTCCACAAGAACCACTCGGCTGATTCTTCTTCAATATGCCCTTCACCAACATGCAGTGTTTCCTTGATTGAATTAGCTCTCACACCAATATTTGCGTCTAGAGCCTTTGCATTGAGGGCTATCTGAAAGTGGTTTTGGCGCTGAAGTTGCCTGTGAATGTGGAGTTGGTGTCATGTGAAACCCGTATGTGGAGCATTCGTTTGTGTGGGATGCTCACCAAGCTTCATTTCAGTCCTAGGCACTCAAAGGGCACTAAGCATAGAGTGTGAAAACTGAGTTTCCTTGAGAGCTGCTTGGAAGCCTGATGGTGTGTGAAGTTAGTGAGCCAAATGGTGTTGTTCTCCCACAAGAACCACTCGGCTGATTCTTCTTCAATATGCCCTTCACCAACATGCAGTGTTTCCTTGATTGAATTAGCTCTCACACCAATATTTGTGTCTAGAGCCTTTGCATTGAGGGCTATCTGAAAGTGGTTTTGGCGCTGAAGTTGCCTGTGAATGTGGAGTTGGTGGCATGTGAAACCCGCATGTGGAGCATTCGTTTGTGTGGGATGCTCTACCAGGTTCATTCCTAGATAATGCACTCAAAGGGCACTAAGCATAGAGTGTGAAAACTGAGTTTCCTTGAGAGCTGCTTGGAAGCCTGATGGTGTGTGAAGTTAGTGAGCCAAATGGAGTTGTTCTCCCACAAGAACCACTCGGCTGATTCTTCTTCAATATGCCCTTCACCAACATGCAGTGTTTCCTTGATTGAATTAGCTCTCACACCAATATTTGCATCTAGAGCCTTTGCATTGAGGGCTATGTGAAAACGGCTGTGGCGCTGAAGTTGCCTTTGAATGTGGAGTTGTGGCATGTGAAACCCGCATGTGGAGCATTCGTTTGTGTGGGATGCTCTACCAGGTTCATTCCTAGATAATGCACTCAAAGGGCACTAAGCATAGAGTGTGAAAACTGAGTTTCCTTGAGAGCTGCTTGGAAGCCTGATGGTGTGTGAAGTTAGTGAGCCAAATGGAGTTGTTCTCCCACAAGAACCACTTGGCTGATTCTTCTTCAATATGCCCTTCACCAACATGCAGTGTTTCCTTGATTGAATTAGCTCTCACACCAATATTTGCGTCTAGAGCCTTTGCATTGAGGGCTATCTGAAAGTGGTTTTGGCGCTGAAGTTGCCTGTGAATGTGGAGTTGGTGGCATGTGAAACCCGCATGTGGAGCATTCGTTTGTGTGGGATGCTCATCAAGCTTCATTTCAGTCCTAGGCACTCAAAGGGCACTAAGCATAGAGTGTGAAAACTGAGTTTCCTTGAGAGCTGCTTGGAAGCCTGATGGTGTGTGAAGTTAGTGAGAAAAATGGAGTTGTTCTCCCACAAGAACCACTCGGCTGATTCTTCTTCAATATGCCCTTCACCAACATGCAGTGTTTCCTTGATTAAATTAGCTCTCACACCAATATTTGCGTCTAGAGCCTTTGCATTGAGGGCTATCTGAAAGTGGTTTTGGCGCTGAAGTTGCCTGTGAATGTGGAGTTGATGGCATGTGAAACCCGCATGTGGAGCATTCGTTTGTGTGGGATGCTCTACCAGGTTCATTCCTAGATAATGCACTCAAAGGGCACTAAGCATAGAGTGTGAAAACTGAGTTTCCTTGAGAGCTGCTTGGAAGCCTGATGGTGTGTGAAGTTAGTGAGCCAAATGGAGTTGTTCTCCCACAAGAACCACTCGGCTGATTCTTCTTCAATATGCCCTTCACCAACATGCAGTGTTTCCTTGATTGAATTAGCTCTCACACCAATATTTGCGTCTAGAGCCTTTGCATTGAGGGCTATCTGAAAGTGGTTTTGGCGCTGAAGTTGCCTGTGAATGTGGAGTTGGTGGCATGTGAAACCCGCATGTGGAGCATTCGTTTGTGTGGGATGCTGTACCAGGTTCATTCCTAGATAATGCACTCAAAGGGCACTAAGCATAGAGTGTGAAAACTGAGTTTCCTTGAGAGCTGCTTGGAAGCCTGATGGTGTGTGAAGTTAGTGAGCCAAATGGAGTTGTTCTCCCACAAGAACCACTCGGCTGATTCTTCTTCAATATGCCCTTCACCAACATGCAGTGTTTCCTTGGTTGAATTAGCTCTCACACCAATATTTGCGTCTAGAGCCTTTGCATTGAGGGCTATCTGAAAGTGGTTTTGGCGCTGAAGTTGCCTGTGAATGTGGAGTTGGTGTCATGTGAAACCCGCATGTGGAGCATTCGTTTGTGTGGGATGCTCACCAAGCTTCATTTCAGTCCTAGGCACTCAAAGGGCACTAAGCATAGAGTGTGAAAACTGAGTTTCCTTGAGAGCTGCTTGGAAGCCTGATGGTGTGTGAAGTTAGTGAGCCAAATGGAGTTGTTCTCCCACAAGAACCACTCGGCTGATTCTTCTTCAATATGCCCTTCACCAACATGCAGCGTTTCCTTGATTGAATTAGCTCTCACACCAATATTTGCGTCTAGAGCCTTTGCATTGAGGGCTATCTGAAAGTGGTTTTGGCGCTGAAGTTGCCTGTGAATGTGGAGTTGGTGGCATGTGAAACCCGCATGTGGAGCATTCGTTTGTGTGGGATGCTCTACCAGGTTCATTCCTAGATAATGCACTCAAAGGGCACTAAGCATAGAGTGTGAAAACTGAGTTTCCTTGAGAGCTGCTTGGAAGCCTGATGGTGTGTGAAGTTAGTGAACCAAATGGAGTTGTTCTTCCACAAGAACCACTCGGCTGATTCTTCTTCAATATGCCCTTCACCAACATGCAGTGTTTCCTTGATTGAATTAGCTCTCACACCAATATTTGCGTCTAGAGCCTTTGCATTGAGGGCTATCTGAAAGTGGTTTTGGCGCTGAAGTTGCCTGTGAATGTGGAGTTGGTGTCATGTGAAACCCGTATGTGGAGCATTCGTTTGTGTGCGATGCTCACCAAGCTTCATTTCAGTCCTAGGCACTCAAAGGGCACTAAGCATAGAGTGTCAAAACTGAGTTTCCTTGAGAGCTGCTTGGAAGCCTGATGGTGTGTGAAGTTAGTGAGCCAAATGGAGTTGTTCTCCCACAAGAACCACTCGGCTGATTCTTCTTCAATATGCCCTTCACCAACATACAGTGTTTCCTTGATTGAATTAGTTCTCACACCAATATTTGCGTCTAGAGCCTTTGCATTGAGGGCTATCTGAAAGTGGTTTTGGCGCTGAAGTTGCCTGTGAATGTGGAGTTGGTGGCATGTGAAACCCGCATGTGAAGCATTCATTTGTGTGGGATGCTCACGAAGCTTCATTTCAGTCCTAGGACCTCAAAGGGCACTAAGCATAGAGTGTGAAAACTGAGTTTCCTTGAGAGCTGCTTGGAAGCCTGATGGTGTGTGAAGTTAGTGAGCCAAATGGTGTTCTCCCACAAGAACCACTCGGCTGATTCTTCTTCAATATGCCCTTCACCAACATGCAGTGTTTCCTTGATTGAATTAGCTCTCACACCAATATTTGCGTCTAGAGCCTTTGCATTGAGGGCTATCTGAAAACGGCTGTGGCGCTGAAGTTGCCTGTGAATGTGGAGTTGGTGGCATGTGAAACCCGCATGTGGAGCATTCGTTTGTGTGGGATGCTCTACCAGGTTCATTCCTAGATAATGCACTCAAAGGGCACTAAGCATAGAGTGTGAAAACTGAGTTTCCTTGAGAGCTGCTTGGAAGCCTGATGGTGTGTGAAGTTAGTGAGCCAAATGGAGTTGTTCTCCCACAAGAACCACTCGGCTGATTCTTCTTCAATATGCCCTTCACCAACATGCAGTGTTTCCTTGATTGAATTAGCTCTCACACCAATATTTGCGTCTAGAGCCTTTGCATTGAGGGCTATCTGAAAGTGGTTTTGGCGCTGAAGTTGCCTGTGAATGTGGAGTTGGTGGCATGTGAAACCCTCATGTGGAGCATTCGTTTGTGTTGGATGCTCTACCAGGTTCATTCCTAGATAATGCACTCAAAGGGCACTAAGCATAGAGTGTGAACCTTTAGTTTCCTTGAGAGCTGCTTGGAAGCCTGATGGTGTGTGAAGTTAGTGAGCCAAATGGAGTTGTTCTCCCACAAGAACCACTCGGCTGATTCTTCTTCAATATGCCCTTCACCAACATGCAGTGTTTCCTTGATTGAATTAGCTCTCACACCAATATTTGCGTCTAGAGCCTTTGCATTGAGGGCTATCTGAAAGTGGTTTTGGCGCTGAAGTTGCCTGTGAATGTGGAGTTGGTGGCATGTGAAACCCGCATGTGGAGCATTCGTTTGTGTGGGATGCTCTACCAGGTTCATTCCTAGATAATGCACTCAAATGGCACTAAGCATAGAGTGTGAAAACTGAGTTTCCTTGAGAGCTGCTTGGAAGCCTGACGGTGTGTGAAGTTAGTGAGCCAAATGGAGTTGTTCTCCCACAAGAACCACTCGGCTGATTCTTCTTCAATATGCCCTTCACCAACATGCAGTGTTTCCTTGATTGAATTAGCTCTCACACCAATATTTGCGTCTAGAGCCTTTGCATTGAGGGCTATCTGAAAACGGCTGTGGCGCTGAAGTTGCCTGTGAATGTGGAGTTGGTGGCATGTGAAACCCGCATGTGGAGCATTCGTTTGTGTGGGATGCTCACCAAGCTTCATTTCAGTCCTAGACACTCAAAGGGCTCTAAGCATAGAGTGTGAAAACTGAGTTTCCTTGAGAGCTGCTTGGAAGCCTGATGATGTGTGAAGTTAGTGAGCCAAATGGAGTTGTTCTCCCACAAGAACCACTCGGCTGATTCTTCTTCAATATGCCCTTCACCAACATGCAGTGTTTCCTTGATTGAATTAGCTCTCACACCAATATTTGCGTCTAGAGCCTTTGCATTGAGGGTTATCTGAAAATGGCTGAGGTGGTGAAGTTGCCTGTGAATGTGGAGTTGGTGTCATGTGAAACCCGCATGTGGAGCATTCGTTTGTGTTGGATGCTCTACCAGGTTCATTCCTAGATAATGCACTCAAAGGGCACTAAGCATAGAGTGTGAAAACTGAGTTTCCTTGAGAGCTGCTTGGAAGCCTGATGGTGTGTGAAGTTAGTGAGCCAAATGGAGTTGTTCTCCCACAAGAACCACTCGGCTGATTCTTCTTCAATATGCCCTTCACCAACAATGCAGTGTTTCCTTGATTGAATTAGCTCTCACACCAATATTTGCGTCTAGAGCCTTTGCATTGAGGGCTATCTGAAAATGGTTTTGGCGCTGAAGTTGCCTGTGAATGTGGAGTTGGTGGCATGTGAAACCCGCATGTGGAGCATTCGTTTGTGTGGGATGCTCACCAAGCTTCATTTCAGTCCTAGGCACTCAAAGGGCACTAAGCATAGAGTGTGAAAACTGAGTTTCCTTGAGAGCTGCTTGGAAGCCTGATGGTGTGTGAAGTTAGTGAGCCAAATGGAGTTGTTCTCCCACAAGAACCACTCGGCTGATTCTTCTTCAATATGACCTTCACCAACATGCAGTGTTTCCTTGATTGAATTAGCTCTCACAACAATATTTGCGTCTAGAGCCTTTGCATTGAGGGCTATCTGAAAGTGGTTTTGGCGCTGAAGTTGCCTGTGAATGTGGAGTTGGTGGCATGTGAAACCCGCATGTGGAGCATTCGTTTGTGTGGGATGCTCACCAAGCTTCATTTCAGTCCTAGGCACTCAAAGGGCACTAAGCATAGAGTGTGAAAACTGAGTTTCCTTGAGAGCTGCTTGGAAGCTTGATGGTGTGTGAAGTTAGTGAGCCAAATGGAGTTGTTCTCCCACAAGAACCACTCAGCTGATTCTTCTTCAATATGCCCTTCACCAACATGCAGTGTTTCCTTGATTGAATTAGCTCTCACACCAATATTTGCGTCTAGAGCCTTTGCATTGAGGGCTATCTGCAAACGGCTGTGGCGCTGAAGCTGCCTGTGAATGTGGAGTTGGTGGCATGTGAAACCCGCATGTGGAGCATTCGTTTGTGTGGGATGCTCTACCAGGTTCATTCCTAGATAATGCACTCAAAGGGCACTAAGCATAGAGTGTGAAAACTGAGTTTCCTTGAGAGCTGCTTGGAAGCCTGATGGTGTGTGAAGTTAGTGAGCCAAATGGAGTTGTTCTCCCACAAGAACCACTCGGCTGATTCTTCTTCAATATGCCCTTCAACAACATGCAGTGTTTCCTTGATTGAATTAGCTCTCACACCAATATTTGCGTCTAGAGCCTTTGCATTGAGGGGTATCTGAAAGTGGTTTTGGCGCTGAAGTTGCCTGTGAATGTGGAGTTTTTGGCATGTGAAACTCGCATGTGGAGCATTCGTTTGTGTGGGATGCTCACCAAGCTTCATTTCAGTCCTAGACACTCAAAGGGCACTAAGCATAGAGTGTGAAAACTGAGTTTCCTTGAGAGCTGCTTGGAAGCCTGATGGTGTGTGAAGTTAGTGAGCCAAATGGAGTTGTTCTCCCACAAGAACCACTCGGCTGATTCTTCTTCAATATGCCCTTCACCAACATGCAGTGTTTCCTTGATTGAATTAGCTCTCACACCAATATTTGCGTCTAGAGCCTTTGCATTGAGGGCTATCTGAAAGTGGTTTTGGCGCTGAAGTTGCCTGTGAATGTGGAGTTGGTGGCATGTGAAACCCGCATGTGGAGCATTCGTTTGTGTGGGATGCTCACCAAGCTTCATTTCAGTCCTAGGCACTCAAAGGGCACTAAGCATAGAGTGTGAAAACTGAGTTTCCTTGAGAGCTGCTTGGAAGCTTGATGGTGTGTGAAGTTAGTGAGCCAAATGGAGTTGTTCTCCCACAAGAACCACTCAGCTGATTCTTCTTCAATATGCCCTTCACCAACATGCAGTGTTTCCTTGATTGAATTAGCTCTCACACCAATATTTGCGTCTAGAGCCTTTGCATTGAGGGCTATCTGCAAACGGCTGTGGCGCTGAAGCTGCCTGTGAATGTGGAGTTGGTGGCATGTGAAACCCGCATGTGGAGCATTCGTTTGTGTGGGATGCTCTACCAGGTTCATTCCTAGATAATGCACTCAAAGGGCACTAAGCATAGAGTGTGAAAACTGAGTTTCCTTGAGAGCTGCTTGGAAGCCTGATGGTGTGTGAAGTTAGTGAGCCAAATGGAGTTGTTCTCCCACAAGAACCACTCGGCTGATTCTTCTTCAATATGCCCTTCAACAACATGCAGTGTTTCCTTGATTGAATTAGCTCTCACACCAATATTTGCGTCTAGAGCCTTTGCATTGAGGGGTATCTGAAAGTGGTTTTGGCGCTGAAGTTGCCTGTGAATGTGGAGTTTTTGGCATGTGAAACTCGCATGTGGAGCATTCGTTTGTGTGGGATGCTCACCAAGCTTCATTTCAGTCCTAGACACTCAAAGGGCACTAAGCATAGAGTGTGAAAACTGAGTTTCCTTGAGAGCTGCTTGGAAGCCTGATGGTGTGTGAAGTTAGTGAGCCAAATGGAGTTGTTCTCCCACAAGAACCACTCGGCTGATTCTTCTTCAATATGCCCTTCACCAACATGCAGTGTTTCCTTGATTGAATTAGCTCTCACACCAATATTTGTGTCTATAGCCTTTGCATTGAGGGCTATCTGAAAATGGCTGAGGTGGTGAAGTTGCCTGTGAATGTGGAGTTGGTGTCATGTGAAACCCGCATGTGGAGCATTCGTTTGTGTGGGATGCTCTACCAGGTTCATTCCTAGATAATGCACTCAAAGGGCACTAAGCATAGAGTGTGAAAACTGAGTTTCCTTGAGAGCTGCTTGGAAGCCTGATGGTGTGTGAAGTTAGTGAGCCAAATGGAGTTGTTCTCCCACAAGAACCACTCGGCTGATTCTTCTTCAATATGCCCTTCACCAACAATGCAGTGTTTCCTTGATTGAATTAGCTCTCACACCAATATTTGCGTCTAGAGCCTTTGCATTGAGGGCTATCTGCAAACGGCTGTGGCGCTGAAGTTGCCTTTGAATGTGGAGTTGGTGGCATGTGAAACCCGCATGTGGAGCATTCGTTTGTGTGGGATGCTCCACCAGGTTCATTCCTAGATAATGCACTCAAAGGGCACTAAGCATAGAGTGTGAAAACTGAGTTTCCTTGAGAGCTGCTTGGAAGCCTGATGGTGTGTGAAGTTAGTGAGCCAAATAGAGTTGTTCTCCCACAAGAACCACTCGGCTGATTCTTCTTCAATATGCTCTTCACCAACATGCAGTGTTTCCTTGATTAAATTAGCTCTCACACCAATATTTGCGTCTAGAGCCTTTGCATTGAGGGCTATCTGAAAATGGCTGTGGCGCTGAAGTTGCCTTTGAATGTGGAGTTGTGGCATGTGAAACCCGCATGTGGAGCATTCGTTTGTGTGGGATGCTCTACCAGATTCATTCCTAGATAATGCACTCAAAGGGCACTAAGCATAGAGTGTGAAAACTGAGTTTCCTTGAGAGCTGCTTGGAAGCCTGATGGTGTGTGAAGTTAGTGAGCCAAATGGAGTTGTTCTCCCACAAGAACCACTCGGCTGATTCTTCTTCAATATGCCCTTCACCAACATGCAGTGTTTCCTTGATTGAATTAGCTCTCACACCAATATTTGCGTCTAGAACCTTTGCATTGAGGGCTATCTGAAAGTGGTTTTGGCGCTGAAGTTGCCTGTGAATGTGGAGTTGGTGGCATGTGAAACCCGCATGTGGAGCATTCGTTTGTGTGGGATGCTCACCAAGCTTCATTTCAGTCCTAGGCACTCAAAAGGCACTAAGCATAGAGTGTGAAAACTGACTTTCCTTGAGAGCTGCTTGGAAGCCTGATGGTGTGTGAAGTTAGTGAGAAAAATGGAGTTGTTCTCCCACAAGAACCACTTGGCTGATTCTTCTTCAATATGACCTTCACCAACATGCAGTGTTTTCTTGATTGAATTAGCTCTCACACCAATATTTGCGTCTAGAGCCTTTGCATTGAGGGCTATCTGAAAGTGGTTTTGGCGCTGAAGTTGCCTGTGAATGTGGAGTTGGTGGCATGTGAAACCCGCATGTGGAGCATTCGTTTGTGTGGGATGCTCACCAAGCTTCATTTCAGTCCTAGGCACTCAAAGGGCACTAAGCATAGAGTGTGAAAACTGAGTTTCCTTGAGAGCTGCTTGGAAGCCTGATGGTGTGTGAAGTTAGTGAGCCAAATGGAGTTGTTCTCCCACAAGAACCACTCAGCTGATTCTTCTTCAATATGCCCTTCACCAACATGCAGTGTTTCCTTGATTGAATTAGCTCTCACACCAATATTTGCGTCTAGAGCCTTTGCATTGAGGGCTATCTGCAAACGGCTGTGGCGCTGAAGTTGCCTGTGAATGTGGAGTTCTTGGCATGTGAAACCCGCATGTGGAGCATTCGTTTGTGTGGGATGATCAGCAAGCTTCATTTCAGTCCAAGGCACTCAAATGGCACTAAGCATAGAGTGTGAAAACTGAGTTTCCTTGAGAGCTGCTTGGAAGCCTGATGGTGTGTGAAGTTAGTGAGCCAAATGGAGTTGTTCTCCCACAAGAACCACTCGGCTGATTCTTCTTCAATATGCTCTTCACCAACATGCAGTGTTTCCTTGATTAAATTAGCTCTCACACCAATATTTGCGTCTACAGCCTTTGCATTGAGGGCTATCTGAAAATGGCTGTGGCGCTGAAGTTGCCTTTGAATGTGGAGTTGTGGCATGTGAAACCCGCATGTGGAGCATTCGTTTGTGTGGGATGCTCTACCAGATTCATTCCTAGATAATGCACTCAAAGGGCACTAAGCATAGAGTGTGAAAACTGAGTTTCCTTGAGAGCTGCTTGGAAGCCTGATGGTGTGTGAAGTTAGTGAGCCAAATGGAGTTGTTCTCCCACAAGAACCACTCGGCTGATTCTTCTTCAATATGCCCTTCACCAACATGCAGTGTTTCCTTGATTGAATTAGCTCTCACACCAATATTTGCGTCTAGAGCCTTTGCATTGAGGGCTATCTGAAAGTGGTTTTGGCGCTGAAGTTGCCTGTGAATGTGGAGTTGATGGCATGTGAAACCCGCATGTGGAGCATTCGTTTGTGTGGGATGCTCTACCAGGTTCATTCCTAGATAATGCACTCAAAGGGCACTAAGCATAGAGTGTGAAAACTGAGTTTCCTTGAGAGCTGCTTGGAAGCCTGATGGTGTGTGAAGTTAGTGAGCCAAATGGAGTTGTTCTCCCACAAGAACCACTCGGCTGATTCTTCTTCAATATGCCCTTCACCAACATGCAGTGTTTCCTTGATTGAATTAGCTCTCACACCAATATTTGCGTCTAGAGCCTTTGCATTGAGGGCTATCTGAAAACGGCTGTGGCGCTGAAGTTGCCTGTGAATGTGGAGTTGGTGGCATGTGAAACCCGCATGTGGAGCATTCGTTTGTGTTGGATGCTCTACCAGGTTCATTCCTAGATAATGCACTCAAAGGGCACTAAGCATAGAGTGTCAAAACTGAGTTTCCTTGAGAGCTGCTTGGAAGCCTGATGGTGTGTGAAGTTAGTGAGCCAAATGGAGTTGTTCTCCCACAAGAACCATTCGGCTGATTCTTCTTCAATATGCCCTTCACCAACATGCAGTGCTTCCTTGATTGAATTAGCTCTCACACCAATATTTGCGTCTAGAGCCTTTGCATTGAGGGCTATCTGAAAACGGCTGTGGCGCTGAAGTTGCCTGTGAATGTGGAGTTGGTGGCATGTGAAACCCGCATGTGGAGCATTCGTTTGTGTGGGATGCTCTACCAGGTTCATTCCTAGATAATGCACTCAAAGGGCACTAAGCATAGAGTGTGAAAACTGAGTTTCCTTGAGAGCTGCTTGGAAGCCTGATGGTGTGTGAAGTTAGTGAGCCAAATGGAGTTGTTCTCCCACAAGAACCACTCAGCTGATTCTTCTTCAATATGCCCTTCACCAACATGCAGTGTTTCCTTGATTGAATTAGCTCTCACACCAATATTTGCGTCTAGAGCCTTTGCATTGAGGGCTATCTGAAAGTGGTTTTGGCGCTGAAGTTGCCTGTGAATGTGGAGTTGGTGGCATGTGAAACCCGCATGTGGAGCATTCGTTTGTGTGGGATGCTCACCAAGCTTCATTTCAGTCCTAGACACTCAAAGGGCACTAAGCATAGAGTGTGAAAACTGAGTTTCCTTGAGAGCTGCTTGGAAGCCTGATGGTGTGTGAAGTTAGTGAGCCAAATGGAGTTGTTCTCCCACAAGAACCACTCGGCTGATTCTTCTTCAATATGCCCTTCACCAACATGCAGTGTTTCCTTGATTGAATTAGCTCTCACACCAATATTTGTGTCTAGAGCCTTTGCATTGAGGGCTATCTGAAAACGGCTGAGGTGCTGAAGTTGCCTGTGAATGTGGAGTTGGTGGCATGTGAAACCCGCATGTGGAGCATTCGTTTGTGTGGGATGCTGTACCAGGTTCATTCCTAGATAATGCACTCAAAGGGCACTAAGCATAGAGTGTGAAAACTGAGTTTCCTTGAGAGCTGCTTGGAAGCCTGATGGTGTGTGAAGTTAGTGAGCCAAATGGAGTTGTTCTCCCACAAGAACCACTCGGCTGATTCTTCTTCAATATGCCCTTCACCAACATGCAGTGTTTCCTTGATTAAATTAGCTCTCACACCAATATTTGCGTCTAGAGCCTTTGCATTGAGGGCTATCTGAAAGTGGTTTTGGCGCTGCAGTTGCCTGTGAATGTGGAGTTGGTGGCATGTGAAACCCGCATGTGGAGCATTCGTTTGTGTGGGATGCTCTACCAGGTTCATTCCTAGATAATGCACTCAAAGGGCACTAAGCATAGAGTGTGAAAACTGAGTTTCCTTGAGAGCTGCTTGGAAGCCTGATGGTGTGTGAAGTTAGTGAGCCAAATGGAGTTGTTCTCCTACAAGAACCATTCGGCTGATTCTTCTTCAGTATGCCCTTCACCAACATGCAGTGCTTCCTTGATTGAATTAGCTCTCACACCAATATTTGCGTCTAGAGCCTTTGCATTGAGGGCTATCTGAAAAAGGCTGTGGCGCTGAAGTTGCCTGTGAATGTGGAGTTGGTGGCATGTGAAACCCGCATGTGGAGCATTCGTTTGTGTGGGATGCTCTACCAGGTTCATTCCTAGATAATGCACTCAAAGGGCACTAAGCCTAGAGTGTGAAAACTGAGTTTCCTTGAGAGCTGCTTGGAAGCCTGATGGTGTGTGAAGTTAGTGAGCCAAATGGAGTTGTTCTCCCACAAGAACCACTTGGCTGATTCTTCTTCAATATGCCCTTCACCAACATGCAGTGTTTCCTTGATTGAATTAGCTCTCACACCAATATTTGCGTCTAGAGCCTTTGCATTGAGGGCTATCTGAAAGTGGTTTTGGCGCTGAAGTTGCCTGTGAATGTGGAGTTGTGGCATGTGAAACCCGCATGTGGAGCATTCGTTTGTGTGGGATGCTCTACCAGGTTCATTCCTAGATAATGCACTCAAAGGGCACTAAGCATAGAGTGTGAAAACTGAGTTTCCTTGAGAGCTGCTTGGAAGCCTGATGGTGTGTGAAGTTAGTGAGCCAAATGGAGTTGTTCTCCCACAAGAACCACTTGGCTGATTCTTCTTCAATATGCCCTTCACCAACATGCAGTGTTTCCTTGATTGAATTAGCTCTCACACCAATATTTGCGTCTAGAGCCTTTGCATTGAGGGCTATCTGAAAGTGGTTCTGGCGCTGAAGTTGCCTGTGAATGTGGAGTTGGTGGCATGTGAAACCCGCATGTGGAGCATTCGTTTGTGTGGGATGATCAGCAAGCTTCATTTCAGTCCAAGGCACTCAAATGGCACTAAGCATAGAGTGTGAAAACTGAGTTTCCTTGAGAGCTGCTTGGAAGCCTGATGGTGTGTGAAGTTAGTGAGCCAAATAGAGTTGTTCTCCCACAAGAACCACTCGGCTGATTCTTCTTCAATATGCTCTTCACCAACATGCAGTGTTTCCTTGATTAAATTAGCTCTCACACCAATATTTGCGTCTAGAGCCTTTGCATTGAGGGCTATCTGAAAATGGCTGTGGCGCTGAAGTTGCCTTTGAATGTGGAGTTGTGGCATGTGAAACCCGCATGTGGAGCATTCGTTTGTGTGGGATGCTCTACCAGATTCATTCCTAGATAATGCACTCAAAGGGCACTAAGCATAGAGTGTGAAAACTGAGTTTCCTTGAGAGCTGCTTGGAAGCCTGATGGTGTGTGAAGTTAGTGAGCCAAATGGAGTTGTTCTCCCACAAGAACCACTCGGCTGATTCTTCTTCAATATGCCCTTCACCAACATGCAGTGTTTCCTTGATTGAATTAGCTCTCACACCAATATTTGCGTCTAGAGCCTTTGCATTGAGGGCTACTGAAAGTGGTTTTGGCGCTGAAGTTGCCTGTGAATGTGGAGTTGGTGGCATGTGAAACCCGCATGTGGAGCATTCGTTTGTGTGGGATGCTCACCAAGCTTCATTTCAGTCCTAGGCACTCAAAAGGCACTAAGCATAGAGTGTGAAAACTGAGTTTCCTTGAGAGCTGCTTGGAAGCCTGATGGTGTGTGAAGTTAGTGAGAAAAATGGAGTTGTTCTCCCACAAGAACCACTCGGCTGATTCTTCTTCAATATGCCCTCCACCAACATGCAGTGTTTCCTTGATTAAATTAGCTCTCACACCAATATTTGCGTCTAGAGCCTTTGCATTGAGGGCTATCTGAAAGTGGTTTTGGCGCTGAAGTTGCCTGTGAATGTGGAGTTGATGGCATGTGAAACCCGCATGTGGAGCATTCGTTTGTGTGGGATGCTCTACCAGGTTCATTCCTAGATAATGCACTCAAAGGGCACTAAGCATAGAGTGTGAAAACTGAGTTTCCTTGAGAGCTGCTTGGAAGCCTGATGGTGTGTGAAGTTAGTGAGCCAAATGGAGTTGTTCTCCCACAAGAACCACTCAGCTGATTCTTCTTCAATATGCCCTTCACCAACATGCAGTGTTTCCTTGATTGAATTAGCTCTCACACCAATATTTGCGTCTAGAGCCTTTGCATTGAGGGCTATCTGAAAGTGGTTTTGGCGCTGAAGTTGCCTGTGAATGTGGAGTTGGTGGCATGTGAAACCCGCATGTGGAGCATTCGTTTGTGTGGGATGCTCACCAAGCTTCATTTCAGTCCTAGACACTCAAAGGGCACTAAGCATAGAGTGTGAAAACTGAGTTTCCTTGAGAGCTGCTTGGAAGCCTGATGGTGTGTGAAGTTAGTGAGCCAAATGGAGTTGTTCTCCCACAAGAACCACTCGGCTGATTCTTCTTCAATATGCCCTTCACCAACATGCAGTGTTTCCTTGATTGAATTAGCTCTCACACCAATATTTGTGTCTAGAGCCTTTGCATTGAGGGCTATCTGAAAATGGCTGAGGTGCTGAAGTTGCCTGTGAATGTGGAGTTGGTGGCATGTGAAACCCGCATGTGGAGCATTCGTTTGTGTGGGATGCTCTACCAGGTTCATTCCTAGATAATGCACTCAAAGGGCACTAAGCATAGAGTGTGAAAACTGAGTTTCCTTGAGAGCTGCTTGGAAGCCTGATGGTGTGTGAAGTTAGTGAGCCAAATGGAGTTGTTCTCCCACAAGAACCACTCGGCTGATTCTTCTTCAATATGCCCTTCACCAACATGCAGTGTTTCCTTGATTAAATTAGCTCTCACACCAATATTTGCGTCTAGAGCCTTTGCATTGAGGGCTATCTGAAAGTGGTTTTGGCGCTGCAGTTGCCTGTGAATGTGGAGTTGGTGGCATGTGAAACCCGCATGTGGAGCATTCGTTTGTGTGGGATGCTCTACCAGGTTCATTCCTAGATAATGTACTCAAAGGGCACTAAGCATAGAGTGTGAAAACTGAGTTTCCTTGAGAGCTGCTTGGAAGCCTGATGGTGTGTGAAGTTAGTGAGCCAAATGGAGTTGTTCTCCTACAAGAACCATTCGGCTGATTCTTCTTCAATATGCCCTTCACCAACATGCAGTGCTTCCTTGATTGAATTAGCTCTCACACCAATATTTGCGTCTAGAGCCTTTGCATTGAGGGCTATCTGAAAAAGGCTGTGGCGCTGAAGTTGCCTGTGAATGTGGAGTTGGTGGCATGTGAAACCCGCATGTGGAGCATTCGTTTGTGTGGGATGCTCTACCAGGTTCATTCCTAGATAATGCACTCAAAGGGCACTAAGCCTATAGTGTGAAAACTGAGTTTCCTTGAGAGCTGCTTGGAAGCCTGATGGTGTGTGAAGTTAGTGAGCCAAATGGAGTTGTTCTCCCACAAGAACCACTTGGCTGATTCTTCTTCAATATGCCCTTCACCAACATGCAGTGTTTCCTTGATTGAATTAGCTCTCACACCAATATTTGCGTCTAGAGCCTTTGCATTGAGGGCTATCTGAAAGTGGTTTTGGCGCTGAAGTTGCCTGTGAATGTGGAGTTGTGGCATGTGAAACCCGCATGTGGAGCATTCGTTTGTGTGGGATGCTCTACCAGGTTCATTCCTAGATAATGCACTCAAAGGGCACTAAGCATAGAGTGTGAAAAGTGAGTTTCCTTGAGAGCTGCTTGGAAGCCTGATGGTGTGTGAAGTTAGTGAGCCAAATGGAGTTGTTCTCCCACAAGAACCACTTGGCTGATTCTTCTTCAATATGCCCTTCACCAACATGCAGTGTTTCCTTGATTGAATTAGCTCTCACACCAATATTTGCGTCTAGAGCCTTTGCATTGAGGGCTATCTGAAAGTGGTTCTGGCGCTGAAGTTGCCTGTGAATGTGGAGTTGGTGGCATGTGAAACCCGCATGTGGAGCATTCGTTTGTGTGGGATGCTCACCAAGCTTCATTTCAGTCCTAGGCACTCAATGGGCACTAAGCATAGAGTGTGAAAACTGAGTTTCCTTGAGAGCTGCTTGGAAGCCTGATGGTGTGTGAAGTTAGTGAGCCAAATGGAGTTGTTCTCCCACAAGAACCACTCGGCTGATTCTTCTTCAATATGTCCTTCACCAACATGCAGTGTTTCCTTGATTGAATTAGCTCTCACACCAATATTTGCGTCTAGAGCCTTTGCATTGAGGGCTATCTGAAAACGGCTGTGGCGCTGAAGTTGCCTGTGAATGTGGAGTTGGTGGCATGTGAAACCCGCATGTGGAGCATTCGTTTGTGTGGGATGCTCTACCAGGTTCATTCCTAGATAATGCACTCAAAGGGCACTAAGCATAGAGTGTGAAAACTGAGTTTCCTTGAGAGCTGCTTGGAAGCCTGATGGTGTGTGAAGTTAGTGAGCCAAATGGAGTTGTTCTCCCACAAGAACCACTCGGCTGATTCTTCTTCAATATGCCCTTCACCAACATGCAGTGTTTCCTTGATTGAATTAGCTCTCACACCAATATTTGCGTCTAGAGCCTTTGCATTGAGGGCTATCTGAAAACGGCTGTGGCGCTGAAGTTGCCTGTGAATGTGGAGT
Organism: Ochotona princeps; assembly: GCF_030435755.1. Taxonomy (NCBI): domain Eukaryota; kingdom Metazoa; phylum Chordata; class Mammalia; order Lagomorpha; family Ochotonidae; genus Ochotona; species Ochotona princeps. The sequence continues at coordinate 37,014 of NW_026699914.1, read as the reverse complement.
TGGTGGCATGTGAAACCCGCATGTGGAGCATTCGTTTGTGTGGGATGCTCACCAAGCTTCATTTCAGTCCTAGACACTCAAAGGGCACTAAGCATAGAGTTTGAAAACTGAGTTTCCTTGAGAGCTGCTTGGAAGCCTGATGGTGTGTGAAGTTAGTGAGCCAAATGGAGTTGTTCTCCCACAAGAACCACTCGGCTGATTCTTCTTCAATATGCCCTTCACCAACATGCAGTGTTTCCTTGATTGAATTAGCTCTCACACCAATATTTGCGTCTAGAGCCTTTGCATTGAGGGCTATCTGAAAGTGGTTTTGGCGCTGAAGTTGCCTGTGAATGTGGAGTTGTGGCATGTGAAACCCGCATGTGGAGCATTCGTTTGTGTGGGATGCTCTACCAGGTTCATTCCTAGATAATGCACTCAAAGGGCACTAAGCATAGAGTGTGAAAAGTGAGTTTCCTTGAGAGCTGCTTGGAAGCCTGATGGTATGTGAAGTTAGTGAGCCAAATGGAGTTGTTCTCCCACAAGAACCACTTGGCTGATTCTTCTTCAATATGCCCTTCACCAACATGCAGTGTTTCCTTGATTGAATTAGCTCTCACACCAATATTTGCGTCTAGAGCCTTTGCATTGAGGGCTATCTGAAAGTGGTTCTGGCGCTGAAGTTGCCTGTGAATGTGGAGTTGGTGGCATGTGAAACCCGCATGTGGAGCATTCGTTTGTGTGGGATGCTCACCAAGCTTCATTTCAGTCCTAGGCACTCAATGGGCACTAAGCATAGAGTGTGAAAACTGAGTTTCCTTGAGAGCTGCTTGGAAGCCTGATGGTGTGTGAAGTTAGTGAGCCAAATGGAGTTGTTCTCCCACAAGAACCACTCGGCTGATTCTTCTTCAATATGTCCTTCACCAACATGCAGTGTTTCCTTGATTGAATTAGCTCTCACACCAATATTTGCGTCTAGAGCCTTTGCATTGAGGGCTATCTGCAAACGGCTGTGGCGCTGAAGTTGCCTGTGAATGTGGAGTTGGTGGCATGTGAAACCCGCATGTGGAGCATTCGTTTGTGTGGGATGCTCTACCAGGTTCATTCCTAGATAATGCACTCAAAGGGCACTAAGCATAGAGTGTGAAAACTGAGTTTCCTTGAGAGCTGCTTGGAAGCCTGATGGTGTGTGAAGTTAGTGAGCCAAATGGAGTTGTTCTCCCACAAGAACCACTCGGCTGATTCTTCTTCAATATGCCCTTCACCAACATGCAGTGTTTCCTTGATTGAATTAGCTCTCACACCAATATTTGCGTCTAGAGCCTTTGCATTGAGGGCTATCTGAAAACGGCTGTGGCGCTGAAGTTGCCTGTGAATGTGGAGTTGGTGGCATGTGAAACCCGCATGTGGAGCATTCGTTTGTGTGGGATGCTCACCAAGCTTCATTTCAGTCCTAGACACTCAAAGGGCACTAAGCATAGAGTTTGAAAACTGAGTTTCCTTGAGAGCTGCTTGGAAGCCTGATGGTGTGTGAAGTTAGTGAGCCAAATGGAGTTGTTCTCCCACAAGAACCACTCGGCTGATTCTTCTTCAATATGCCCTTCACCAACATGCAGTGTTTCCTTGATTGAATTAGCTCTCACACCAATATTTGTGTCTAGAGCCTTTGCATTGAGGGCTATCTGAAAACGGCTGAGGTGCTGAAGTTGCCTGTGAATGTGGAGTTGGTGGCATGTGAAACACGCATGTGGAGCATTCGTTTGTGTGGGATGCTCTACCAGGTTCATTCCTAGATAATGCACTCAAAGGGCACTAAGCATAGAGTGTGAAAACTGAGTTTCCTTGAGAGCTGCTTGGAAGCCTGATGGTGTGTGAAGTTAGTGAGCCAAATGGAGTTGTTCTCCCACAAGAACCACTCGGCTGATTCTTCTTCAATATGCCCTTCACCAACATGCAGTGTTTCCTTGATTAAATTAGCTCTCACACCAATATTTGCGTCTAGAGCCTTTGCATTTAGGGCTATCTGAAAGTGGTTTTGGCGCTGAAGTTGCCTGTGAATGTGGAGTTGATGGCATGTGAAACCCGCATGTGGAGCATTCGTTTGTGTGGGATGCTCTACCAGGTTCATTCCTAGATAATGCACTCAAAGGGCACTAAGCATAGAGTGTGAAAACTGAGTTTCCTTGAGAGCTGCTTGGAAGCCTGATGGTGTGTGAAGTTAGTGAGCCAAATGGAGTTGTTCTCCCACAAGAACCATTCGGCTGATTCTTCTTCAATATGCCCTTCACCAACATGCAGTGCTTCCTTGATTGAATTAGCTCTCACACCAATATTTGCGTCTAGAGCCTTTGCATTGAGGGCTATCTGAAAAAGGCTGTGGCGCTGCAGTTGCCTGTGAATGTGGAGTTGTGGCATGTGAAACCCGCATGTGGAGCATTCGTTTGTGTGGGATGCTCTACCAGGTTCATTCCTAGATAATGCACTCAAAGGGCACTAAGCATAGAGTGTGAAAACTGAGTTTCCTTGAGAGCTGCTTGGAAGCCTGATGGTGTGTGAAGTTAGTGAGCCAAATGGAGTTGTTCTCCCACAAGAACCATTCGGCTGATTCTTCTTCAATATGCCCTTCAACAACATGCAGTGTTTCCTTGATTGAATTAGCTCTCACACCAATATTTGCGTCTAGAGCCTTTGCATTGAGGGCTATCTGAAAGTGGTTTTGGCGCTGAAGTTGCCTGTGAATGTGGAGTTGTGACATGTGAAACCCGCATGTGGAGCATTCGTTTGTGTGGGATGCTCTACCAGGTTCATTCCTAGATAATGCACTCAAAGGGCACTAAGCATAGAGTGTGAAAACTGAGTTTCCTTGAGAGCTGCTTGGAAGCCTGATGGTGTGTGAAGTTAGTGAGCCAAATGGAGTTGTTCTCCCACAAGAACCACTTGGCTGATTCTTCTTCAATATGCCCTTCACCAACATGCAGTGTTTCCTTGATTGAATTAGCTCTCACACCAATATTTGCGTCTAGAGCCTTTGCATTGAGGGCTATCTGAAAGTGGTTTTGGCGCTGAAGTTGCCTGTGAATGTGGAGTTGGTGGAATGTGAAACCCGCATGTGGAGCATTCGTTTGTGTGCGATGCTCACCAAGCTTCATTTCAGTCCTAGGCACTCAAAGGGCACTAAGCATAGAGTGTGAAAACTGAGTTTCCTTGAGAGCTGCTTGGAAGCCTGATGGTGTGTGAAGTTAGTGAGCCAAATGGAGTTGTTCTCCCACAAGAACCACTCGGCTGATTCTTCTTCAATATGCCCTTCACCAACATGCAGTGTTTCCTTGATTGAATTAGCTCTCACACCAATATTTGCGTCTAGAGCCTTTGCATTGAGGGCTATCTGCAAACGGCTGTGGCGCTGCAGTTGCCTGTGAATGTGGAGTTGGTGGCATGTGAAACCCGCATGTGGAGCATTCGTTTGTGTGGGATGCTCTACCAGGTTCATTCCTAGATAATGCACTCAAAGGGCACTAAGCATAGAGTGTGAAAACTGAGTTTCCTTGAGAGCTGCTTGGAAGCCTGATGGTGTGTGAAGTTAGTGAGCCAAATGGAGTTGTTCTCCCACAAGAACCACTCGGCTGATTCTTCTTCAATATGCCCTTCACCAACATGCAGTGTTTCCTTGATTGAATTAGCTCTCACACCAATATTTGCGTCTAGAGCCTTTGCATTGAGGGCTATCTGAAAGTGGTTTTGGCGCTGAAGTTGCCTGTGAATGTGGAGTTGGTGGCATGTGAAACCCGCATGTGGAGCATTCGTTTGTGTGGGATGCTCACCAAGCTTCATTTCAGTCCTAGGCACTCAAAGGGCACTAAGCATAGAGTGTGAAAACTGAGTTTCCTTGAGAGCTGCTTGGAAGCCTGATGGTGTGTGAAGTTAGTGAGCCAAATGGAGTTGTTCTCCCACAAGAACCACTCGGCTGATTCTTCTTCATATGCCCTTCACCAACATGCAGTGTTTCCTTGATTGAATTAGCTCTCACACCAATATTTGTGTCTAGAGCCTTTGCATTGAGGGCTATCTGAAAATGGCTGAGGTGGTGAAGTTGCCTGTGAATGTGGAGTTGGTGGCATGTGAAACCCGCATGTGGAGCATTCGTTTGTGTTGGATGCTCTACCAGGTTCATTCCTAGATAATGCACTCAAAGGGCACTAAGCATAGAGTGTGAAAACTGAGTTTCCTTGAGAGCTGCTTGGAAGCCTGATGGTGTGTGAAGTTAGTGAGCCAAATGGAGTTGTTCTCCCACAAGAACCACTCGGCTGATTCTTCTTCAATATGCCCTTCACCAACATGCAGTGTTTCCTTGATTGAATTAGCTCTCACACCAATATTTGCGTCTAGAGCCTTTGCATTGAGGGCTATCTGAAAATGGTTTTGGAGCTGAAGTTGCCTGTGAATGTGGAGTTGGTGGCATGTGAAACCCGCATGTGGAGCATTCGTTTGTGTGGGATGCTCACCAAGCTTCATTTCAGTCCTAGGCACTCAAAGGGCACTAAGCACAGAGTGTGAAAACTGAGTTTCCTTGAGAGCTGCTTGGAAGCCTGATGGTGTGTGAAGTTAGTGAGCCAAATGGAGTTGTTCTCCCACAAGAACCACTCGGCTGATTCTTCTTCAATATGCCCTTCACCAACATGCAGTGTTTCCTTGATTGAATTAGCTCTCACACCAATATTTGCGTCTAGAGCCTTTGCATTGAGGGCTATCTGAAAAAGGCTGTGGCGCTGAAGTTGCCTGTGAATGTGGAGTTGGTGGCATGTGAAACCCGCATGTGGAGCATTCGTTTGTGTGGGATGCTCTACCAGGTTCATTCCTAGATAATGCACTCAAAGGGCACTAAGCATAGAGTGTGAAAACTGAGTTTCCTTGAGAGCTGCTTGGAAGCCTGATGGTGTGTGAAATTAGTGAGCCAAATGGAGTTGTTCTCCCACAAGAACCACTCGGCTGATTCTTCTTCAATATGCCCTTCACCAACATGCAGTGTTTCCTTGATTGAATTAGCTCTCACACCAATATTTGCGTCTAGAGCCTTTGCATTGAGGGCTATCTGAAAGTGGTTTTGGCGCTGAAGTTGCCTGTGAATGTGGAGTTGGTGGCATGTGAAACCCGCATGTGGAGCATTCGTTTGTGTGGGATGCTCACCAAGCTTCATTTCAGTCCTAGGCACTCAAAGGGCACTAAGCACAGAGTGTGAAAACTGAGTTTCCTTGAGAGCTGTTTGGAAGCCTGATGGTGTGTGACGTTAGTGAGCCAAATGGAGTTGTTCTCCCACAAGAACCACTCGGCTGATTCTTCTTCAATATGCCCTTCACCAACATGCAGTGTTTCCTTGATTGAATTAGCTCTCACACCAATATTTGCGTCTAGAGCCTTTGCATTGAGGGCTATCTGAAAAAGGCTGTGGCGCTGAAGTTGCCTGTGAATGTGGAGTTGGTGGCATGTGAAACCCGCATGTGGAGCATTCGTTTGTGTTGGATGCTCTACCAGGTTCATTCCTAGATAATGCACTCAAAGGGCACTAAGCATAGAGTGTGAAAACTGAGTTTCCTTGAGAGCTGCTTGGAAGCCTGATGGTGTGTGAAATTAGTGAGCCAAATGGAGTTGTTCTCCCACAAGAACCACTCGGCTGATTCTTCTTCAATATGCCCTTCACCAACATGCAGTGTTTCCTTGATTGAATTAGCTCTCACACCAATATTTGCGTCTAGAGCCTTTGCATTGAGGGCTATCTGAAAGTGGTTTTGGCGCTGAAGTTGCCTGTGAATGTGGAGTTGGTGGCATGTGAAACCCGCATGTGGAGCATTCGTTTGTGTGGGATGCTCACCAAGCTTCATTTCAGTCCTAGGCACTCAAAGGGCACTAAGCATAGAGTGTGAAAACTGAGTTTCCTTGAGAGCTGCTTGGAAGCCTGATGGTGTGTGAAGTTAGTGAGCCAAATGGAGTTGTTCTCCCACAAGAACCACTCGGCTGATTCTTCTTCATATGCCCTTCACCAACATGCAGTGTTTCCTTGATTGAATTAGCTCTCACACCAATATTTGCGTCTAGAGCCTTTGCATTGAGGGCTATCTGAAAATGGCTGAGGTGGTGAAGTTGCCTGTGAATGTGGAGTTGGTGGCATGTGAAACCCGCATGTGGAGCATTCGTTTGTGTTGGATGCTCTACCAGGTTCATTCCTAGATAATGCACTCAAAGGGCACTAAGCATAGAGTGTGAAAACTGAGTTTCCTTGAGAGCTGCTTGGAAGCCTGATGGTGTGTGAAGTTAGTGAGCCAAATGGAGTTGTTCTCCCACAAGAACCACTCGGCTGATTCTTCTTCAATATGCCCTTCACCAACATGCAGTGTTTCCTTGATTGAATTAGCTCTCACACCAATATTTGCGTCTAGAGCCTTTGCATTGAGGGCTATCTGAAAATGGTTTGGAGCTGAAGTTGCCTGTGAATGTGGAGTTGGTGTCATGTGAAACCCGCATGTGGAGCATTCGTTTGTGTGGGATGCTCACCAAGCTTCATTTCAGTGCTAGGCACTCAAAGGGCACTAAGCATAGAGTGTGAAAACTGAGTTTCCTTGAGAGCTGCTTGGAAGCCTGATGGTGTGTGAAGTTAGTGAGCCAAATGGAGTTGTTCTCCCACAAGAACCACTCGGCTGATTCTTCTTCAATATGCCCTTCACCAACATGCAGTGTTTCCTTGATTGAATTAGCTCTCACACCAATATTTGCGTCTAGAGCCTTTGCATTGAGGGCTATCTGAAAGTGGTTTTGGCGCTGAAGTTGCCTGTGAATGTGGAGTTGGTGGCATGTGAAACCCGCATGTGGAGCATTCGTTTGTGTGGGATGCTCACCAAGCTTCATTTCAGTCCTAGGCACTCAAAGGGCACTAAGCACAGAGTGTGAAAACTGAGTTTCCTTGAGAGCTGCTTGGAAGCGTGATGGTGTGTGAAGTAGTGAGCCCAATGGTGTTGTTCTCCCACAAGAACCACTCGGCTGATTCTTCTTCAATATGCCCTTCACCAACATGCAGTGTTTCCTTGATTGAATTAGCTCTCACACCAATATTTGCGTCTAGAGCCTTTGCATTGAGGGCTATCTGAAAATGGCTGAGGTGGTGAAGTTGCCTGTGAATGTGGAGTTGGTGGCATGTGAAACCCGCATGTGGAGCATTCGTTTGTGTTGGATGCTCTACCAGGTTCATTCCTAGATAATGCACTCAAAGGGCACTAAGCATAGAGTGTGAAAACTGAGTTTCCTTGAGAGCTGCTTGGAAGCCTGATGGGTGTGTGAAGTTAGTGAGCCAAATGGAGTTGTTCTCCCACAAGAACCACTCGGCTGAATCTTCTTCAATATGCCCTTCACCAACAATGCAGTGTTTCCTTGATTGAATTAGCTCTCACACCAATATTTGCGTCTAGAGCCTTTGCATTGAGGGCTATCTGAAAATGGTTTTGGCGCTGAAGTTGCCTGTGAATGTGGAGTTGGTGGCATGTGAAACCCGCATGTGGAGCATTCGTTTGTGTGGGATGCTCACCAAGCTTCATTTCAGTCCTAGGCACTCAAAGGTACTAAGCATAGAGTGTGAAAACTGAGTTTCCTTGAGAGCTGCTTGGAAGCCTGATGGTGTGTGAAGTTAGTGAGCCAAATGGAGTTGTTCTCCCACAAGAACCACTCGGCTGATTCTTCTTCATATGCCCTTCACCAACATGCAGTGTTTCCTTGATTGAATTAGCTCTCACACCAATATTTGCGTCTAGAGCCTTTGCATTGAGGGCTATCTGAAAATGGCTGAGGTGGTGAAGTTGCCTGTGAATGTGGAGTTGGTGGCATGTGAAACCCGCATGTGGAGCATTCGTTTGTGTTGGATGCTCTACCAGGTTCATTCCTAGATAATGCACTCAAAGGGCACTAAGCATAGAGTGTGAAAACTGAGTTTCCTTGAGAGCTGCTTGGAAGCCTGATGGTGTGTGAAGTTAGTGAGCCAAATGGAGTTGTTCTCCCACAAGAACCACTCGGCTGATTCTTCTTCAATATGCCCTTCACCAACATGCAGTGTTTCCTTGATTGAATTAGCTCTCACACCAATATTTGCGTCTAGAGCCTTTGCATTGAGGGCTATCTGAAAATGGTTTTGGAGCTGAAGTTGCCTGTGAATGTGGAGTTGGTGTCATGTGAAACCCGCATGTGGAGCATTCGTTTGTGTGGGATGCTCACCAAGCTTCATTTCAGTGCTAGGCACTCAAAGGGCACTAAGCATAGAGTGTGAAAACTGAGTTTCCTTGAGAGCTGCTTGGAAGCCTGATGGTGTGTGAAGTTAGTGAGCCAAATGGAGTTGTTCTCCCACAAGAACCACTCGGCTGATTCTTCTTCAATATGCCCTTCACCAACATGCAGTGTTTCCTTGATTGAATTAGCTCTCACACCAATATTTGCGTCTAGAGCCTTTGCATTGAGGGCTATCTGAAAGTGGTTTTGGCGCTGAAGTTGCCTGTGAATGTGGAGTTGGTGGCATGTGAAACCCGCATGTGGAGCATTCGTTTGTGTGGGATGCTCACCAAGCTTCATTTCAGTCCTAGGCACTCAAAGGGCACTAAGCACAGAGTGTGAAAACTGAGTTTCCTTGAGAGCTGCTTGGAAGCGTGATGGTGTGTGAAGTTAGTGAGCCCAATGGTGTTGTTCTCCCACAAGAACCACTCGGCTGATTCTTCTTCAATATGCCCTTCACCAACATGCAGTGTTTCCTTGATTGAATTAGCTCTCACACCAATATTTGCGTCTAGAGCCTTTGCATTGAGGGCTATCTGAAAATGGCTGAGGTGGTGAAGTTGCCTGTGAATGTGGAGTTGGTGGCATGTGAAACCCGCATGTGGAGCATTCGTTTGTGTTGGATGCTCTACCAGGTTCATTCCTAGATAATGCACTCAAAGGGCACTAAGCATAGAGTGTGAAAAGTGAGTTTCCTTGAGAGCTGCTTGGAAGCCTGATGGTGTGTGAAGTTAGTGAGCCAAATGGAGTTGTTCTCCCACAAGAACCACTCGGCTGAATCTTCTTCAATATGCCCTTCACCAACAATGCAGTGTTTCCTTGATTGAATTAGCTCTCACACCAATATTTGCGTCTAGAGCCTTTGCATTGAGGGCTATCTGAAAATGGTTTTGGCGCTGAAGTTGCCTGTGAATGTGGAGTTGGTGGCATGTGAAACCCGCATGTGGAGCATTCGTTTGTGTGGGATGCTCACCAAGCTTCATTTCAGTCCTAGGCACTCAAAGGGCACTAAGCATAGAGTGTGAAAACTGAGTTTCCTTGAGAGCTGCTTGGAAGCCTGATGGTGTGTGAAGTTAGTGAGCCAAATGGAGTTGTTCTCCCACAAGAACCACTTGGCTGATTCTTCTTCAATATGCCCTTCACCAACATGCAGTGTTTCCTTGATTGAATTAGCTCTCACACCAATATTTGCGTCTAGAGCCTTTGCATTGAGGGCTATCTGAAAATGGTTTTGGCGCTGAAGTTGCCTGTGAATGTGGAGTTGGTGGCATGTAAAACCCGCATGTGGAGCATTCGTTTGTGTGGGATGCTCACCAAGCTTCATTTCAGTCCTAGGCACTCAAAGGGCACTAAGCATAGAGTGTGAAAACTGAGTTTCCTTGAGAGCTGCTTGGAAGCCTGATGGTGTGTGAAGTTAGTGAGCCAAATGGAGTTGTTCTCCCACAAGAACCACTCAGCCGATTCTTCTTCAATATGCCCTTCACCAACATGCAGTGTTTCCTTGATTGAATTAGCTCTCACACCAATATTTGCGTCTAGAGCCTTTGCATTGAGGGCTATCTGCAAACGGCTGTGGCGCTGAAGCTGCCTGTGAATGTGGAGTTGGTGGCATGTGAAACCCGCATGTGGAGCATTCGTTTGTGTGGGATGCTCTACCAGGTTCATTCCTAGATAATGCACTCAAAGGGCACTAAGCATAGAGTGTGAAAACTGAGTTTCCTTGAGAGCTGCTTGGAAGCCTGATGGTGTGTGAAGTTAGTGAGCCAAATGGAGTTGTTCTCCCACAAGAACCACTCGGCTGATTCTTCTTCAATATGCCCTTCACCAACATGCAGTGTTTCCTTGATTAAATTAGCTCTCACACCAATATTTGCGTCTAGAGCCTTTGCATTGAGGGCTATCTGAAAGTGGTTTTGGCACTGAAGTTGCCTGTGAATGTGGAGTTGTTGGCATGTGAAACCCGCATGTGGAGCATTCGTTTGTGTGGGATGCTCTACCAGGTTCATTCCTAGATACTGCCCTCAAGAGGCACTAGGCATAGAGTGTGAAAACTGAGTTTTCTTGAGAGTTGCTTGGAAGCCTGACGGTGTGTGAAGTTAGTGAGCCAAATGGAGTTGTTCTCCCACAAGAACCATTCGGCTGATTATTTTTCAATATGCCCTTCACCACCATGCAGTGTTTCCTTGATTGAATTAGCTCTCACAAAATATTTGCGTCTAGAGCCTTTGCATTGAGGGCTATCTGCAAACGGCTGTGGCGCTGAAGTTGCCTGTGAATGTGGAGTTCTTGGCATGTGAAACCCGCATGTGGAGCATTCGTTTGTGTGGGATGCTCAGCAAGCTTCATTTCAGTCCTAGGCACTCAAAGGGCACTAAGCATAGAGTTTGAAAACTGAGTTTCCTTGAGAGCTGCTTGGAAGCCAGATGGTGTGTGAAGTTAGTGAGCCAAATAGAGTTGTTCTCCCACAAGAACCACTCGGCTGATTCTTCTTCAATATGCTCTTCACCAACATGCAGTGTTTCCTTGATTAAATTAGCTCTCACACCAATATTTGCGTCTAGAGCCTTTGCATTGAGGGCTATCTGAAAATGGCTGTGGCGCTGAAGTTGCCTTTGAATGTGGAGTTGGTGGCATGTGAAACCCGCATGTGGAGCATTCGTTTGTGTGGGATGCTCTACCAGATTCATTTCTAGATAATGCACTCAAAGGGCTCTAAGCATAGAGTGTGAAAACTGAGTTTCCTTGAGAGCTGCTTGGAAGCCTGATGGTGTGTGAAGTTAGTGAGCCAAATGGAGTTGTTCTCCCACAAGAACCACTCGGCTGATTCTTCTTCAATATGCCCTTCACCAACATGCAGTGTTTCCTTGATTGAATTAGCTCTCACACCAATATTTGCGTCTAGAGCCTTTGCATTGAGGGCTATCTGAAAGTGGTTTTGGCGCTGAAGTTGCCTGTGAATGTGGAGTTGGTGGCATGTGAAACCCGCATGTGAAGCATTCGTTTGTTTGGGATGCTCAGCAAGCTTCATTTCAGTCCTAGACACTCAAAGCGCACTAAGCATAGAGTGTGAAAACTGAGTTTCCTTGAGAGCTGCTTGGAAGCCTGATGGTGTGTGAAGTTAGTGAGCCAAATGGAGTTGTTCTCCCACAAGAACCACTCAGCTGATTCTTCTTCAATATGCCCTTCACCAACATGCAGTGTTTCCTTGATTGAATTAGCTCTCACACCAATATTTGCGTCTAGAGCCTTTGCATTGAGGGCTATCTGAAATCGGCTGTGGCGCTGAAGTTGCCTTTGAATGTGGAGTTGTGGCATGTGAAACCCGCATGTGGAGCATTCGTTTGTGTGGGATGCTCTACCAGGTTCATTCCTAGATAATGCACTCAAAGGGCACTAAGCATAGAGTGTGAAAACTGAGTTTCCTTGAGAGCTGCTTGGAAGCCTGATGGTGTGTGAAGTTAGTGAGCCAAATGGAGTTGTTCTCCCACAAGAACCACTCGGCTGATTCTTCTTCAATATGCCCTTCACCAACATGCAGTGTTTCCTTGATTGAATTAGCTCTCACACCAATATTTGCGTCTAGAGCCTTTGCATTGAGGGCTATCTGAAAGTGGTTTTGGCGCTGAAGTTGCCTGTGAATGTGGAGTTGGTGGCATGTGAAACCCGCATGTGGAGCATTCGTTTGTGTGGGATGCTCACCAAGCTTCATTTCAGTCCTAGGCACTCAAAAGGCACTAAGCATAGAGTGTGAAAACTGAGTTTCCTTGAGAGCTGCTTGGAAGCCTGATGGTGTGTGAAGTTAGTGAGAAAAATGGAGTTGTTCTCCCACAAGAACCACTCGGCTGATTCTTCTTCAATATGCCCTCCACCAACATGCAGTGTTTCCTTGATTAAATTAGCTCTCACACCAATATTTGCGTCTAGAGCCTTTGCATTGAGGGCTATCTGAAAGTGGTTTTGGCGCTGAAGTTGCCTGTGAATGTGGAGTTGATGGCATGTGAAACCCGCATGTGGAGCATTCGTTTGTGTGGGATGCTCTACCAGGTTCATTCCTAGATAATGCACTCAAAGGGCACTAAGCATAGAGTGTGAAAACTGAGTTTCCTTGAGAGCTGCTTGGAAGCCTGATGGTGTGTGAAGTTAGTGAGCCAAATGGAGTTGTTCTCCCACAAGAACCACTCAGCTGATTCTTCTTCAATATGCCCTTCACCAACATGCAGTGTTTCCTTGATTGAATTAGCTCTCACACCAATATTTGCGTCTAGAGCCTTTGCATTGAGGGCTATCTGAAAGTGGTTTTGGCGCTGAAGTTGCCTGTGAATGTGGAGTTGGTGGCATGTGAAACCCGCATGTGGAGCATTCGTTTGTGTGGGATGCTCACCAAGCTTCATTTCAGTCCTAGACACTCAAAGGGCACTAAGCATAGAGTGTGAAAACTGAGTTTCCTTGAGAGCTGCTTGGAAGCCTGATGGTGTGTGAAGTTAGTGAGCCAAATGGAGTTGTTCTCCTACAAGAACCATTCGGCTGATTCTTCTTCAATATGCCCTTCACCAACATGCAGTGCTTCCTTGATTGAATTAGCTCTCACACCAATATTTGCGTCTAGAGCCTTTGCATTGAGGGCTATCTGAAAATGGCTGTGGCGCTGAAGTTGCCTTTGAATGTGGAGTTGTGGCATGTGAAACCCGCATGTGGAGCATTCGTTTGTGTGGGATGCTCTACCAGGTTCATTCCTAGATAATGCACTCAAAGGGCACTAAGCATAGAGTGTGAAAACTGAGTTTCCTTGAGAGCTGCTTGGAAGCCTGATGATGTGTGAAGTTAGTGAGCCAAATGGAGTTGTTCTCCCACAAGAACCACTCGGCTGATTCTTCTTCAATATGCCCTTCACCAACATGCAGTGTTTCCTTGATTGAATTAGCTCTCACACCAATATTTGCGTCTAGAGCCTTTGCATTGAGGGCTATCTGAAAGTGGTTTTGGCGCTGAAGTTGCCTGTGAATGTGGAGTTGGTGGCATGTGAAACCCGCATGTGGAGCATTCGTTTGTGTGGGATGCTCACCAAGCTTCATTTCAGTCCTAGACACTCAAAGGGCACTAAGCGTAGAGTGTGAAAACTGAGTTTCCTTGAGAGCTGCTTGGAAGCCTGATGATGTGTGAAGTTAGTGAGCCAAATGGAGTTGTTCTCCCACAAGAACCACTCGGCTGATTCTTCTTCATATGCCCTTCACCAACATGCAGTGTTTCCTTGATTAAATTAGCTCTCACACCAATATTTGCTTCTAGAGCCTTTGCATTGAGGGCTATCTGAAAATGGCTGTGGCGCTGAAGTTGCCTTTGAATGTGGAGTTGTGGCATGTGAAACCCGCATGTGGAGCATTCGTTTGTGTGGGATGCTCTACCAGGTTCATTCCTAGATAATGCACTCAAAGGGCACTAAGCATAGAGTGTGAAAACTGAGTTTCCTTGAGAGCTGCTTGGAAGCCTGATGGTGTGTGAAGTTAGTGAGCCAAATAGAGTTGTTCTCCCACAAGAACCACTCGGCTGATTCTTCTTCAATATGCCCTTCACCAACATGCAGTGTTTCCTTGATTAAATTAGCTCTCACACCAATATTTGCGTCTAGAGCCTTTGCATTGAGGGCTATCTGAAATGGCTGTGGCGCTGAAGTTGCCTTTGAATGTGGAGTTGTGGCATGTGAAACCCGCATGTGGAGCATTCGTTTGTGTGGGATGCTCTACCAGGTTCATTCCTAGATAATGCACTCAAAGGGCACTAAGCATAGAGTGTGAAAACTGAGTTTCCTTGAGAGCTGCTTGGAAGCCTGATGATGTGTGAAGTTAGTGAGCAAATGGAGTTGTTCTCCCACAAGAACCACTCGGCTGATTCTTCTTCAATATGCCCTTCACCAACATGCAGTGTTTCCTTGATTGAATTAGCTCTCACACCAATATTTGCGTCTAGAGCCTTTGCATTGAGGGCTATCTGAAAGTGGTTTTGGCGCTGAAGTTGCCTGTGAATGTGGAGTTGGTGGCATGTGAAACGCGCATGTGGAGCATTCGTTTGTGTGGGATGCTCACCAAGCTTCATTTCAGTCCTAGACACTCAAAGGGCACTAAGCATAGAGTGTGAAAACTGAGTTTCCTTGAGAGCTGCTTGGAAGCCTGATGATGTGTGAAGTTAGTGAGCCAAATGGAGTTGTTCTCCCACAAGAACCACTCGGCTGATTCTTCTTCATATGCCCTTCACCAACATGCAGTGTTTCCTTGATTGAATTAGCTCTCACACCAATATTTGTGTTTAGAGCCTTTGCATTGAGGGCTATCTGAAAATGGCTGAGGTGGTGAAGTTGCCTTTGAATGTGGAGTTGGTGGCATGTGAAACCCGCATGTGGAGCATTCGTTTGTGTTGGATGCTCTACCAGGTTCATTCCTAGATAATGCACTCAAAGGGCACTAAGCATAGAGTGTGAAAACTGAGTTTCCTTGAGAGCTGCTTGGAAGCCTGATGGTGTGTGAAGTTAGTGAGCCAAATGGAGTTGTTCTCCCACAAGAACCACTCGGCTGATTCTTCTTCAATATGCCCTTCACCAACATGAGGTGTTTCCTTGATTAAATTAGCTCTCACACCAATATTGCGTCTACAGCCTTTGCATTGAGGGCTATCTGAAAATGGTTTTGGAGCTGAAGTTGCCTGTGAATGTGGAGTTGGTGGCATGTGAAACCCGCATGTGGAGCATTCGTTGTGTGGGATGCTCACCAAGCTTCATTTCAGTCCTAGGCACTCAAAGGGCGCTAAGCATAGAGTGTGAAAACTGAGTTTCCTTGAGAGCTGCTTGGAAGCCTGATGGTGTGTGAAGTTAGTGAGCCAAATGGAGTTGTTCTCCCACAAGAACCACTCGGCTGATTCTTCTTCAATATGCCCTTCACCAACATGCAGTGTTTCCTTGATTAAATTAGCTCTCACACCAATATTTGCGTCTAGAGCCTTTGCATTGAGGGCTATCAGAAAGTGGTTTTGGCGCTGAAGTTGCCTGTGAATGTGGAGTTGGTGGCATGTGAAACCCGCATGTGGAGCATTCGTTTGTGTGGGATGCTCTACCAGGTTCATTCCTAGATAATGCACTCAAAGGGCACTAAGCATAGAGTGTGAAAACTGAGTTTCCTTGAGAGCTGCTTGGAAGCCTGATGGTGTGTGAAGTTAGTGAGCCAAATGGAGTTGTTCTCTCACAAGAACCACTCGGCTGATTCTTCTTCAATATGCCCTTCACCAACATGCAGTGTTTCCTTGATTGAATTAACTCTCACACCAATATTTGCGTCTAGAGCCTTTGCATTGAGGGCTATCTGAAAACGGCTGTGGCGCTGAAGTTGCCTGTGAATGTGGAGTTGGTGGCATGTGAAACCCGCATGTGGAGCATTCGTTTGTGTGGGATGCTCTACCAGGTTCATTCCTAGATAATGCACTCAAAGGGAACTAAGCATAGAGTGTGAAAACTGAGTTTCCTTGAGAGCTGCTTGGAAGCCTGATGGTGTGTGAAGTTAGTGAGCCAAATGGAGTTGTTCTCCTACAAGAACCACTCGGCTGATTCTTCTTCAATATGCCCTTCACCAACATGCAGTGCTTCCTTGATTGAATTAGCTCTCACACCAATATTTGCGTCTAGAGACTTTGCATTGAGGGCTATCTGAAAATGGCTGTGGCGCTGAAGTTGCCTGTGAATGTGGAGTTGGTGGCATGTGAAACCCGCATGTGGAGCATTCGTTTGTGTGGGATGCTCTACCAGGTTCATTCCTAGATAATGCACTCAAAGGGCACTAAGCATAGAGTGTGAAAACTGAGTTTCCTTGAGAGCTGCTTGGAAGCCTGATGGTGTGTGAAGTTAGTGAGCCAAATGGAGTTGTTCTCCCACAAGAACCACTCGGCTGATTCTTCTTCAATATGCCCTTCACCAACATGCAGTGTTTCCTTGATTGAATTAGCTCTCACACCAATATTTGCGTCTAGAGCCTTTGCATTGAGGGCTATCTGAAAGTGGTTTTGGCGCTGAAGTTGCCTGTGAATGTGGAGTTGGTGGAATGTGAAACCCGCATGTGGAGCATTCGTTTGTGTGGGATGCTCACCAAGCTTCATTTCAGTCCTAGGCACTCAAAGGGCACTAAGCATAGAGTGTGAAAACTGAGTTTCCTTGAGAGCTGCTTGGAAGCCTGATGGTGTGTGAAGTTAGTGAGCCAAATGGAGTTGTTCTCCCACAAGAACCACTCGGCTGATTCTTCTTCAATATGCCCTTCACCAACATGCAGTGTTTCCTTGATTGAATTAGCTCTCACACCAATATTTGCGTCTAGAGCCTTTGCATTGAGGGCTATCTGCAAACGGCTGTGGCGCTGCAGTTGCCTGTGAATGTGGAGTTGGTGGCATGTGAAACCCGCATGTGGAGCATTCGTTTGTGTGGGATGCTCTACCAGGTTCATTCCTAGATAATGCACTCAAAGGGCACTAAGCATAGAGTGTGAAAACTGAGTTTCCTTGAGAGCTGCTTGGAAGCCTGATGGTGTGTGAAGTTAGTGAGCCAAATGGAGTTGTTCTCCCACAAGAACCACTCGGCTGATTCTTCTTCAATATGCCCTTCACCAACATGCAGTGTTTCCTTGATTGAATTAGCTCTCACACCAATATTTGCGTCTAGAGCCTTTGCATTGAGGGCTATCTGAAAGTGGTTTTGGCGCTGAAGTTGCCTGTGAATGTGGAGTTGGTGGCATGTGAAACCCGCATGTGGAGCATTCGTTTGTGTGGGATGCTCACCAAGCTTCATTTCAGTCCTAGGCACTCAAAGGGCACTAAGCATAGAGTGTGAAAACTGAGTTTCCTTGAGAGCTGCTTGGAAGCCTGATGGTGTGTGAAGTTAGTGAGCCAAATGGAGTTGTTCTCCCACAAGAACCACTCGGCTGATTCTTCTTCATATGCCCTTCACCAACATGCAGTGTTTCCTTGATTGAATTAGCTCTCACACCAATATTTGTGTCTAGAGCCTTTGCATTGAGGGCTATCTGAAAATGGCTGAGGTGGTGAAGTTGCCTGTGAATGTGGAGTTGGTGGCATGTGAAACCCGCATGTGGAGCATTCGTTTGTGTGGGATGCTCTACCAGGTTCATTCCTAGATAATGCACTCAAAGGGCACTAAGCATAGAGTGTGAAAACTGAGTTTCCTTGAGAGCTGCTTGGAAGCCTGATGGTGTGTGAAGTTAGTGAGCCAAATGGAGTTGTTCTCCCACAAGAACCACTCGGCTGATTCTTCTTCAATATGCCCTTCACCAACATGCAGTGTTTCCTTGATTGAATTAGCTCTCACACCAATATTTGCGTCTAGAGCCTTTGCATTGAGGGCTATCTGAAAATGGTTTTGGAGCTGAAGTTGCCTGTGAATGTGGAGTTGGTGGCATGTGAAACCCGCATGTGGAGCATTCGTTTGTGTGGGATGCTCACCAAGCTTCATTTCAGTCCTAGGCACTGAAAGGGCACTAAGCATAGAGTGTGAAAACTGAGTTTCCTTGAGAGCTGCTTGGAAGCCTGATGGTGTGTGAAGTTAGTGAGCCAAATGGAGTTGTTCTCCTACAAGAACCACTCGGCTGATTCTTCTTCAATATGCCCTTCACCAACATGCAGTGTTTCCTTGATTGAATTAGCTCTCACACCAATATTTGCGTCTAGAGCCTTTGCATTGAGGGCTATCTGAAAGTGGTTTTGGCGCTGAAGTTGCCTGTGAATGTGGAGTTGGTGGCATGTGAAACCCGCATGTGGAGCATTCGTTTGTGTGGGATGCTCACCAAGCTTCATTTCAGTCCTAGGCACTCAAAGGGCACTAAGCACAGAGTGTGAAAACTGAGTTTCCTTGAGAGCTGCTTGGAAGCCTGATGGTGTGTGAAGTTAGTGAGCCAAATGGAGTTGTTCTCCCACAAGAACCACTCGGCTGATTCTTCTTCAATATGCCCTTCACCAACATGCAGTGTTTCCTTGATTGAATTAGCTCTCACACCAATATTTGCGTCTAGAGCCTTTGCATTGAGGGCTATCTGAAAAAGGCTGTGGCGCTGAAGTTGCCTGTGAATGTGGAGTTGGTGGCATGTGAAACCCGCATGTGGAGCATTCGTTTGTGTGGGATGCTCTACCAGGTTCATTCCTAGATAATGCACTCAAAGGGCACTAAGCATAGAGTGTGAAAACTGAGTTTCTTGAGAGCTGCTTGGAAGCCTGATGGTGTGTGAAATTAGTGAGCCAAATGGAGTTGTTCTCCCACAAGAACCACTCGGCTGATTCTTCTTCAATATGCCCTTCACCAACATGCAGTGTTTCCTTGATTGAATTAGCTCTCACACCAATATTTGCGTCTAGAGCCTTTGCATTGAGGGCTATCTGAAAGTGGTTTTGGCGCTGAAGTTGCCTGTGAATGTGGAGTTGGTGGCATGTGAAACCCGCATGTGGAGCATTCGTTTGTGTGGGATGCTCACCAAGCTTCATTTCAGTCCTAGGCACTCAAAGGGCACTAAGCACAGAGTGTGAAAACTGAGTTTCCTTGAGAGCTGTTTGGAAGCCTGATGGTGTGTGAAGTTAGTGAGCCAAATGGAGTTGTTCTCCCACAAGAACCACTCGGCTGATTCTTCTTCAATATGCCCTTCACCAACATGCAGTGTTTCCTTGATTGAATTAGCTCTCACACCAATATTTGCGTCTAGAGCCTTTGCATTGAGGGCTATCTGAAAAAGGCTGTGGCGCTGAAGTTGCCTGTGAATGTGGAGTTGGTGGCATGTGAAACCCGCATGTGGAGCATTCGTTTGTGTGGGATGCTCTACCAGGTTCATTCCTAGATAATGCACTCAAAGGGCACTAAGCATAGAGTGTGAAAACTGAGTTTCCTTGAGAGCTGCTTGGAAGCCTGATGGTGTGTGAAATTAGTGAGCCAAATGGAGTTGTTCTCCCACAAGAACCACTCGGCTGATTCTTCTTCAATATGCCCTTCACCAACATGCAGTGTTTCCTTGATTGAATTAGCTCTCACACCAATATTTGCGTCTAGAGCCTTTGCATTGAGGGCTATCTGAAAGTGGTTTTGGCGCTGAAGTTGCCTGTGAATGTGGAGTTGGTGGCATGTGAAACCCGCATGTGGAGCATTCGTTTGTGTGGGATGCTCACCAAGCTTCATTTCAGTCCTAGGCACTCAAAGGGCACTAAGCATAGAGTGTGAAAACTGAGTTTCCTTGAGAGCTGCTTGGAAGCCTGATGGTGTGTGAAGTTAGTGAGCCAAATGGAGTTGTTCTCCCACAAGAACCACTCGGCTGATTCTTCTTCATATGCCCTTCACCAACATGCAGTGTTTCCTTGATTGAATTAGCTCTCACACCAATATTTGTGTCTAGAGCCTTTGCATTGAGGGCTATCTGAAAATGGCTGAGGTGGTGAAGTTGCCTGTGAATGTGGAGTTGGTGGCATGTGAAACCCGCATGTGGAGCATTCGTTTGTGTTGGATGCTCTACCAGGTTCATTCCTAGATAATGCACTCAAAGGGCACTAAGCATAGAGTGTGAAAACTGAGTTTCCTTGAGAGCTGCTTGGAAGCCTGATGGTGTGTGAAGTTAGTGAGCCAAATGGAGTTGTTCTCCCACAAGAACCACTCGGCTGATTCTTCTTCATATGCCCTTCACCAACATGCAGTGTTTCCTTGATTGAATTAGCTCTCACACCAATATTTGCGTCTAGAGCCTTTGCATTGAGGGCTATCTGAAAATGGTTTTGGAGCTGAAGTTGCCTGTGAATGTGGAGTTGGTGTCATGTGAAACCCGCATGTGGAGCATTCGTTTGTGTGGGATGCTCACCAAGCTTCATTTCAGTGCTAGGCACTCAAAGGGCACTAAGCATAGAGTGTGAAAACTGAGTTTCCTTGAGAGCTGCTTGGAAGCCTGATGGTGTGTGAAGTTAGTGAGCCAAATGGAGTTGTTCTCCCACAAGAACCACTCGGCTGATTCTTCTTCAATATGCCCTTCACCAACATGCAGTGTTTCCTTGATTGAATTAGCTCTCACACCAATATTTGCGTCTAGAGCCTTTGCATTGAGGGCTATCTGAAAGTGGTTTTGGCGCTGAAGTTGCCTGTGAATGTGGAGTTGGTGTCATGTGAAACCCGCATGTGGAGCATTCGTTTGTGTGGGATGCTCACCAAGCTTCATTTCAGTCCTAGGCACTCAAAGGGCACTAAGCACAGAGTGTGAAAACTGAGTTTCCTTGAGAGCTGCTTGGAAGCCTGATGGTGTGTGACGTTAGTGAGCCAAATGGAGTTGTTCTCCCACAAGAACCACTCGGCTGATTCTTCTTCAATATGCCCCTTCACCAACATGCAGTGTTTCCTTGATTGAATTAGCTCTCACACCAATATTTGCGTCTAGAGCCTTTGCATTGAGGGCTATCTGAAAATGGCTGAGGTGGTGAAGTTGCCTGTGAATGTGGAGTTGGTGGCATGTGAAACCCGCATGTGGAGCATTCGTTTGTGTTGGATGCTCTACCAGGTTCATTCCTAGATAATGCACTCAAAGGGCACTAAGCATAGAGTGTGAAAACTGAGTTTCCTTGAGAGCTGCTTGGAAGCCTGATGGTGTGTGAAGTTAGTGAGCCAAATGGAGTTGTTCTCCCACAAGAACCACTCAGCCGATTCTTCTTCAATATGCCCTTCACCAACATGCAGTGTTTCCTTGATTGAATTAGCTCTCACCACCAATATTTGCGTCTAGAGCCTTTGCATTGAGGGCTATCTGAAAGTGGTTTTGGCGCTGAAGCTGCCTGTGAATGTGGAGTTGGTGGCATGTGAAACCCGCATGTGGAGCATTCGTTTGTGTGGGATGCTCTACCAGGTTCATTCCTAGATAATGCACTCAAAGGGCACTAAGCATAGAGTGTGAAAACTGAGTTTCCTTGAGAGCTGCTTGGAAGCCTGATGGTGTGTGAAGTTAGTGAGCCAAATGGAGTTGTTCTCCCACAAGAACCACTCGGCTGATTCTTCTTCATATGCCCTTCACCAACATGCAGTGTTTCCTTGATTGAATTAGCTCTCACACCAATATTTGTGTCTAGAGCCTTTGCATTGAGGGCTATCTGAAAATGGCTGAGGTGGTGAAGTTGCCTGTGAATGTGGAGTTGGTGGCATGTGAAACCCGCATGTGGAGCATTCGTTTGTGTTGGATGCTCTACCAGGTTCATTCCTAGATAATGCACTCAAAGGGCACTAAGCATAGAGTGTGAAAACTGAGTTTCCTTGAGAGCTGCTTGGAAGCCTGATGGTGTGTGAAGTTAGTGAGCCAAATGGAGTTGTTCTCCCACAAGAACCACTCGGCTGATTCTTCTTCATATGCCCTTCACCAACATGCAGTGTTTCCTTGATTGAATTAGCTCTCACACCAATATTTGCGTCTAGAGCCTTTGCATTGAGGGCTATCTGAAAATGGTTTTGGAGCTGAAGTTGCCTGTGAATGTGGAGTTGGTGTCATGTGAAACCCGCATGTGGAGCATTCGTTTGTGTGGGATGCTCACCAAGCTTCATTTCAGTGCTAGGCACTCAAAGGGCACTAAGCATAGAGTGTGAAAACTGAGTTTCCTTGAGAGCTGCTTGGAAGCCTGATGGTGTGTGAAGTTAGTGAGCCAAATGGAGTTGTTCTCCCACAAGAACCACTCGGCTGATTCTTCTTCAATATGCCCTTCACCAACATGCAGTGTTTCCTTGATTGAATTAGCTCTCACACCAATATTTGCGTCTAGAGCCTTTGCATTGAGGGCTATCTGAAAGTGGTTTTGGCGCTGAAGTTGCCTGTGAATGTGGAGTTGGTGTCATGTGAAACCCGCATGTGGAGCATTCGTTTGTGTGGGATGCTCACCAAGCTTCATTTCAGTCCTAGGCACTCAAAGGGCACTAAGCACAGAGTGTGAAAACTGAGTTTCCTTGAGAGCTGCTTGGAAGCCTGATGGTGTGTGACGTTAGTGAGCCAAATGGAGTTGTTCTCCCACAAGAACCACTCGGCTGATTCTTCTTCAATATGCCCTTCACCAACATGCAGTGTTTCCTTGATTGAATTAGCTCTCACACCAATATTTGCGTCTAGAGCCTTTGCATTGAGGGCTATCTGAAAATGGCTGAGGTGGTGAAGTTGCCTGTGAATGTGGAGTTGGTGGCATGTGAAACCCGCATGTGGAGCATTCGTTTGTGTGGGATGCTCACCAAGCTTCATTTCAGTCCTAGGCACTCAAAGGGCACTAAGCATAGAGTGTGAAAACTGAGTTTCCTTGAGAGCTGCTTGGAAGCCTGATGGTGTGTGAAGTTAGTGAGCCAAATGGAGTTGTTCTCCCACAAGAACCACTCGGCTGATTCTTCTTCATATGCCCTTCACCAACATGCAGTGTTTCCTTGATTGAATTAGCTCTCACACCAATATTTGTGTCTAGAGCCTTTGCATTGAGGGCTATCTGAAAATGGCTGAGGTGGTGAAGTTGCCTGTGAATGTGGAGTTGGTGGCATGTGAAACCCGCATGTGGAGCATTCGTTTGTGTTGGATGCTCTACCAGGTTCATTCCTAGATAATGCACTCAAAGGGCACTAAGCATAGAGTGTGAAAACTGAGTTTCCTTGAGAGCTGCTTGGAAGCCTGATGGTGTGTGAAGTTAGTGAGCCAAATGGAGTTGTTCTCCCACAAGAACCACTCGGCTGATTCTTCTTCATATGCCCTTCACCAACATGCAGTGTTTCCTTGATTGAATTAGCTCTCACACCAATATTTGCGTCTAGAGCCTTTGCATTGAGGGCTATCTGAAAATGGTTTTGGAGCTGAAGTTGCCTGTGAATGTGGAGTTGGTGTCATGTGAAACCCGCATGTGTCATTCGTTTGTGTGGGATGCTCACCAAGCTTCATTTCAGTGCTAGGCACTCAAAGGGCACTAAGCATAGAGTGTGAAAACTGAGTTTCCTTGAGAGCTGCTTGGAAGCCTGATGGTGTGTGAAGTTAGTGAGCCAAATGGAGTTGTTCTCCCACAAGAACCACTCGGCTGATTCTTCTTCAATATGCCCTTCACCAACATGCAGTGTTTCCTTGATTGAATTAGCTCTCACACCAATATTTGCGTCTAGAGCCTTTGCATTGAGGGCTATCTGAAAGTGGTTTTGGCGCTGAAGTTGCCTGTGAATGTGGAGTTGGTGTCATGTGAAACCCGCATGTGGAGCATTCGTTTGTGTGGGATGCTCACCAAGCTTCATTTCAGTCCTAGGCACTCAAAGGGCACTAAGCACAGAGTGTGAAAACTGAGTTTCCTTGAGAGCTGCTTGGAAGCCTGATGGTGTGTGACGTTAGTGAGCCAAATGGAGTTTGTTCTCCCACAAGAACCACTCGGCTGATTCTTCTTCATATGCCCTTCACCAACATGCAAGTGTTTTCCTTGATTGAATTAGCTCTCACACCAATATTTGCGTCTAGAGCCTTTGCATTGAGGGCTATCTGAAAATGGCTGAGGTGGTGAAGTTGCCTGTGAATGTGGAGTTGGTGGCATGTGAAACCCGCATGTGGAGCATTCGTTTGTGTTGGATGCTCTACCAGGTTCATTCCTAGATAATGCACTCAAAGGGCACTAAGCATAGAGTGTGAAAACTGAGTTTCCTTGAGAGCTGCTTGGAAGCCTGATGGTGTGTGAAGTTAGTGAGCCAAATGGAGTTGTTCTCCCACAAGAACCACTCAGCCGATTCTTCTTCAATATGCCCTTCACCAACATGCAGTGTTTCCTTGATTGAATTAGCTCTCACACCAATATTTGCGTCTAGAGCCTTTGCATTGAGGGCTATCTGAAAGTGGTTTTGGCGCTGAAGCTGCCTGTGAATGTGGAGTTGGTGGCATGTGAAACCCGCATGTGGAGCATTCGTTTGTGTGGGGATGCTCTACCAGGTTCATTCCTAGATAATGCACTCAAAGGGCACTAAGCATAGAGTGTGAAAACTGAGTTTCCTTGAGAGCTGCTTGGAAGCCTGATGGTGTGTGAAGTTAGTGAGCCAAATGGAGTTGTTCTCCCACAAGAACCACTCGGCTGATTCTTCTTCAATATGCCCTTCACCAACATGCAGTGTTTCCTTGATTGAATTAGCTCTCACACCAATATTTGCGTCTAGAGCCTTTGCATTGAGGGCTATCTGAAAAAGGCTGTGGCGCTGAAGTTGCCTGTGAATGTGGAGTTGGTGGCATGTGAAACCCGCATGTGGAGCATTCGTTTGTGTGGGATGCTCTACCAGGTTCATTCCTAGATAATGCACTCAAAGGGCACTAAGCATAGAGTGTGAAAACTGAGTTTCCTTGAGAGCTGCTTGGAAGCCTGATGGTGTGTGAAATTAGTGAGCCAAATGGAGTTGTTCTCCCACAAGAACCACTCGGCTGATTCTTCTTCAATATGCCCTTCACCAACATGCAGTGTTTCCTTGATTGAATTAGCTCTCACACCAATATTTGCGTCTAGAGCCTTTGCATTGAGGGCTATCTGAAAGTGGTTTTGGCGCTGAAGTTGCCTGTGAATGTGGAGTTGGTGGCATGTGAAACCCGCATGTGGAGCATTCGTTTGTGTGGGATGCTCACCAAGCTTCATTTCAGTCCTAGGCACTCAAAGGGCACTAAGCATAGAGTGTGAAAACTGAGTTTCCTTGAGAGCTGCTTGGAAGCCTGATGGTGTGTGAAGTTAGTGAGCCAAATGGAGTTGTTCTCCCACAAGAACCACTCGGCTGATTCTTCTTCATATGCCCTTCACCAACATGCAGTGTTTCCTTGATTGAATTAGCTCTCACACCAATATTTGTGTCTAGAGCCTTTGCATTGAGGGCTATCTGAAAATGGCTGAGGTGGTGAAGTTGCCTGTGAATGTGGAGTTGGTGGCATGTGAAACCCGCATGTGGAGCATTCGTTTGTGTTGGATGCTCTACCAGGTTCATTCCTAGATAATGCACTCAAAGGGCACTAAGCATAGAGTGTGAAAACTGAGTTTCCTTGAGAGCTGCTTGGAAGCCTGATGGTGTGTGAAGTTAGTGAGCCAAATGGAGTTGTTCTCCCACAAGAACCACTCGGCTGATTCTTCTTCATATGCCCTTCACCAACATGCAGTGTTTCCTTGATTGAATTAGCTCTCACACCAATATTTGCGTCTAGAGCCTTTGCATTGAGGGCTATCTGAAAATGGTTTTGGAGCTGAAGTTGCCTGTGAATGTGGAGTTGGTGTCATGTGAAACCCGCATGTGGAGCATTCGTTTGTGTGGGATGCTCACCAAGCTTCATTTCAGTGCTAGGCACTCAAAGGGCACTAAGCATAGAGTGTGAAAACTGAGTTTCCTTGAGAGCTGCTTGGAAGCCTGATGGTGTGTGAAGTTAGTGAGCCAAATGGAGTTGTTCTCCCACAAGAACCACTCGGCTGATTCTTCTTCAATATGCCCTTCACCAACATGCAGTGTTTCCTTGATTGAATTAGCTCTCACACCAATATTTGCGTCTAGAGCCTTTGCATTGAGGGCTATCTGAAAGTGGTTTTGGCGCTGAAGTTGCCTGTGAATGTGGAGTTGGTGGCATGTGAAACCCGCATGTGGAGCATTCGTTTGTGTGGGATGCTCACCAAGCTTCATTTCAGTCCTAGGCACTCAAAGGGCACTAAGCACAGAGTGTGAAAACTGAGTTTCCTTGAGAGCTGCTTGGAAGCCTGATGGTGTGTGAAGTTAGTGAGCCAAATGGAGTTGTTCTCCCACAAGAACCACTCGGCTGATTCTTCTTCAATATGCCCTTCACCAACATGCAGTGTTTCCTTGATTGAATTAGCTCTCACACCAATATTTGCGTCTAGAGCCTTTGCATTGAGGGCTATCTGAAAATGGCTGAGGTGGTGAAGTTGCCTGTGAATGTGGAGTTGGTGGCATGTGAAACCCGCATGTGGAGCATTCGTTTGTGTTGGATGCTCTACCAGGTTCATTCCTAGATAATGCACTCAAAGGGCACTAAGCATAGAGTGTGAAAACTGAGTTTCCTTGAGAGCTGCTTGGAAGCCTGATGGTGTGTGAAGTTAGTGAGCCAAATGGAGTTGTTCTCCCACAAGAACCACTCAGCCGATTCTTCTTCAATATGCCCTTCACCAACATGCAGTGTTTCCTTGATTGAATTAGCTCTCACACCAATATTTGCGTCTAGAGCCTTTGCATTGAGGGCTATCTGAAAGTGGTTTTGGCGCTGAAGCTGCCTGTGAATGTGGAGTTGGTGGCATGTGAAACCCGCATGTGGAGCATTCGTTTGTGTGGGATGCTCTACCAGGTTCATTCCTAGATAATGCACTCAAAGGGCACTAAGCATAGAGTGTGAAAACTGAGTTTCCTTGAGAGCTGCTTGGAAGCCTGATGGTGTGTGAAGTTAGTGAGCCAAATGGAGTTGTTCTCCCACAAGAACCACTCGGCTGATTCTTCTTCAATATGCCCTTCACCAACATGCAGTGTTTCCTTGATTAAATTAGCTCTCACACCAATATTTGCGTCTAGAGCCTTTGCATTGAGGGCTATCTGAAAGTGGTTTTGGCACTGAAGTTGCCTGTGAATGTGGAGTTGTTGGCATGTGAAACCCGCATGTGGAGCATTCGTTTGTGTGGGATGCTCTACCAGGTTCATTCCTAGATACTGCCCTCAAGAGGCACTAGGCATAGAGTGTGAAAACTGAGTTTTCTTGAGAGTTGCTTGGAAGCCTGACGGTGTGTGAAGTTAGTGAGCCAAATGGAGTTGTTCTCCCACAAGAACCATTCGGCTGATTATTTTTCAATATGCCCTTCACCACCATGCAGTGTTTCCTTGATTGAATTAGCTCTCACAAAATATTTGCGTCTAGAGCCTTTGCATTGAGGGCTATCTGCAAACGTCTGTGGCGCTGAAGTTGCCTGTGAATGTGGAGTTCTTGGCATGTGAAACCCGCATGTGGAGCATTCGTTTGTGTGGGATGCTCAGCAAGCTTCATTTCAGTCCTAGGCACTCAAAGGGCACTAAGCATAGAGTTTGAAAACTGAGTTTCCTTGAGAGCTGCTTGGAAGCCTGATGGTGTGTGAAGTTAGTGAGCCAAATAGAGTTGTTCTCCCACAAGAACCACTCGGCTGATTCTTCTTCAATATGCTCTTCACCAACATGCAGTGTTTCCTTGATTAAATTAGCTCTCACACCAATATTTGCGTCTAGAGCCTTTGCATTGAGGGCTATCTGAAAATGGCTGTGGCGCTGAAGTTGCCTTTGAATGTGGAGTTGGTGGCATGTGAAACCCGCATGTGGAGCATTCGTTTGTGTGGGATGCTCTACCAGATTCATTCCTAGATAATGCACTCAAAGGGCACTAAGCATAGAGTGTGAAAACTGAGTTTCCTTGAGAGCTGCTTGGAAGCCTGATGGTGTGTGAAGTTAGTGAGCCAAATGGAGTTGTTCTCCCACAAGAACCACTCGGCTGATTCTTCTTCAATATGCCCTTCACCAACATGCAGTGTTTCCTTGATTGAATTAGCTCTCACACCAATATTTGCGTCTAGAGCCTTTGCATTGAGGGCTATCTGAAAGTGGTTTTGGCGCTGAAGTTGCCTGTGAATGTGGAGTTGGTGGCATGTGAAACCCGCATGTGAAGCATTCGTTTGTTTGGGATGCTCAGCAAGCTTCATTTCAGTCCTAGACACTCAAAGCGCACTAAGCATAGAGTGTGAAAACTGAGTTTCCTTGAGAGCTGCTTGGAAGCCTGATGGTGTGTGAAGTTAGTGAGCCAAATGGAGTTGTTCTCCCACAAGAACCACTCAGCTGATTCTTCTTCAATATGCCCTTCACCAACATGCAGTGTTTCCTTGATTGAATTAGCTCTCACACCAATATTTGCGTCTAGAGCCTTTGCATTGAGGGCTATCTGAAAACGGCTGTGGCGCTGAAGTTGCCTGTGAATGTGGAGTTGGTGGCATGTGAAACCCGCATGTGGAGCATTCGTTTGTGTGGGATGCTCACCAAGCTTCATTTCAGTCCTAGGCACTCAAAAGGCACTAAGCATAGAGTGTGAAAACTGAGTTTCCTTGAGAGCTGCTTGGAAGCCTGATGGTGTGTGAAGTTAGTGAGAAAAATGGAGTTGTTCTCCCACAAGAACCACTCGGCTGATTCTTCTTCAATATGCCCTCCACCAACATGCAGTGTTTCCTTGATTAAATTAGCTCTCACACCAATATTTGCGTCTAGAGCCTTTGCATTGAGGGCTATCTGAAAGTGGTTTTGGCGCTGAAGTTGCCTGTGAATGTGGAGTTGATGGCATGTGAAACCCGCATGTGGAGCATTCGTTTGTGTGGGATGCTCTACCAGGTTCATTCCTAGATAATGCACTCAAAGGGCACTAAGCATAGAGTGTGAAAACTGAGTTTCCTTGAGAGCTGCTTGGAAGCCTGATGGTGTGTGAAGTTAGTGAGCCAAATGGAGTTGTTCTCCCACAAGAACCACTCAGCTGATTCTTCTTCAATATGCCCTTCACCAACATGCAGTGTTTCCTTGATTGAATTAGCTCTCACACCAATATTTGCGTCTAGAGCCTTTGCATTGAGGGCTATCTGAAAGTGGTTTTGGCGCTGAAGTTGCCTGTGAATGTGGAGTTGGTGGCATGTGAAACCCGCATGTGGAGCATTCGTTTGTGTGGGATGCTCACCAAGCTTCATTTCAGTCCTAGACACTCAAAGGGCACTAAGCATAGAGTGTGAAAACTGAGTTTCCTTGAGAGCTGCTTGGAAGCCTGATGGTGTGTGAAGTTAGTGAGCCAAATGGAGTTGTTCTCCTACAAGAACCATTCGGCTGATTCTTCTTCAATATGCCCTTCACCAACATGCAGTGCTTCCTTGATTGAATTAGCTCTCACACCAATATTTGCGTCTAGAGCCTTTGCATTGAGGGCTATCTGAAAATGGCTGTGGCGCTGAAGTTGCCTTTGAATGTGGAGTTGTGGCATGTGAAACCCGCATGTGGAGCATTCGTTTGTGTGGGATGCTCTACCAGGTTCATTCCTAGATAATGCACTCAAAGGGCACTAAGCATAGAGTGTGAAAACTGAGTTTCCTTGAGAGCTGCTTGGAAGCCTGATGGTGTGTGAAGTTAGTGAGCCAAATGGAGTTGTTCTCCCACAAGAACCACTCGGCTGATTCTTCTTCAATATGCCCTTCACCAACATGCAGTGTTTCCTTGATTGAATTAGCTCTCACACCAATATTTGCGTCTAGAGCCTTTGCATTGAGGGCTATCTGAAAGTGGTTTTGGCGCTGAAGTTGCCTGTGAATGTGGAGTTGGTGGCATGTGAAACCCGCATGTGGAGCATTCGTTTGTGTGGGATGCTCACCAAGCTTCATTTCAGTCCTAGACACTCAAAGGGCACTAAGCGTAGAGTGTGAAAACTGAGTTTCCTTGAGAGCTGCTTGGAAGCCTGATGATGTGTGAAGTTAGTGAGCCAAATGGAGTTGTTCTCCCACAAGAACCACTCGGCTGATTCTTCTTCATATGCCCTTCACCAACATGCAGTGTTTCCTTGATTAAATTAGCTCTCACACCAATATTTGCGTCTAGAGCCTTTGCATTGAGGGCTATCTGAAAATGGCTGTGGCGCTGAAGTTGCCTTTGAATGTGGAGTTGTGGCATGTGAAACCCGCATGTGGAGCATTCGTTTGTGTGGGATGCTCTACCAGGTTCATTCCTAGATAATGCACTCAAAGGGCACTAAGCATAGAGTGTGAAAACTGAGTTTCCTTGAGAGCTGCTTGGAAGCCTGATGGTGTGTGAAGTTAGTGAGCCAAATAGAGTTGTTCTCCCACAAGAACCACTCGGCTGATTCTTCTTCAATATGCCCTTCACCAACATGCAGTGTTTCCTTGATTAAATTAGCTCTCACACCAATATTTGCGTCTAGAGCCTTTGCATTGAGGGCTATCTGAAAATGGCTGTGGCGCTGAAGTTGCCTTTGAATGTGGAGTTGTGGCATGTGAAACCCGCATGTGGAGCATTCGTTTGTGTGGGATGCTCTACCAGGTTCATTCCTAGATAATGCACTCAAAGGGCACTAAGCATAGAGTGTGAAAACTGAGTTTCCTTGAGAGCTGCTTGGAAGCCTGATGATGTGTGAAGTTAGTGAGCCAAATGGAGTTGTTCTCCCACAAGAACCACTCGGCTGATTCTTCTTCAATATGCCCTTCACCAACATGCAGTGTTTCCTTGATTGAATTAGCTCTCACACCAATATTTGCGTCTAGAGCCTTTGCATTGAGGGCTATCTGAAAGTGGTTTTGGCGCTGAAGTTGCCTGTGAATGTGGAGTTGGTGGCATGTGAAACGCGCATGTGGAGCATTCGTTTGTGTGGGATGCTCACCAAGCTTCATTTCAGTCCTAGACACTCAAAGGGCACTAAGCATAGAGTGTGAAAACTGAGTTTCCTTGAGAGCTGCTTGGAAGCCTGATGATGTGTGAAGTTAGTGAGCCAAATGGAGTTGTTCTCCCACAAGAACCACTCGGCTGATTCTTCTTCAATATGCCCTTCACCAACATGCAGTGTTTCCTTGATTGAATTAGCTCTCACACAATATTTGCGTCTAGAGCCTTTGCATTGAGGGCTATCTGAAAACGGCTGTGGCGCTGAAGTTGCCTGTGAATGTGGAGTTGGTGGCATGTGAAACCCGCATGTGGAGCATTCGTTTGTGTGGGATGCTCTACCAGGTTCATTCCTAGATAATGCACTCAAAGGGCACTAAGCATAGAGTGTGAAAACTGAGTTTCCTTGAGAGCTGCTTGGAAGCCTGATGCTGTGTGAAGGTAGTGAGCCAAATGGAGTTGTTCTTCCACAAGAACCACTCGGCTGATTCTTCTTCAATATGCCCTTCACCAACATGCAGTGTTTCCTTGATTGAATTAGCTCTCACACCAATATTTGCGTCTAGAGCCTTTGCATTGAGGGCTATCTGAAAGTGGTTTTGGCGCTGAAGTTGCCTGTGAATGTGGAGTTGGTGGCATGTGAAACCCGCATGTGGAGCATTCGTTTGTGTGGGATGCTCTACCAGGTTCATTCCTAGATAATGCACTCAAAGGGCACTAAGCATAGAGTGTGAAAACTGAGTTTCCTTGAGAGCTGCTTGGAAGCCTGATGGTGTGTGAAGTTATTGAGCCAAATGGAGTTGTTCTCCCACAAGAACCACTCGGCTGATTCTTCTTCAATATGCCCTTCACCAACATGCAGTGTTTCATTGATTGAATTAGCTCTCACACCAATATTTGTGTCTAGAGCCTTTGCATTGAGGGCTATCTGAAAACGGCTGTGGCGCTGAAGTTGCCTGTGAATGTGGAGTTGGTGGCATGTGAAACCCGCATGTGGAGCATTCGTTTGTGTGGGATGCTCTACCAGGTTCATTCCTAGATAATGCACTCAAAGGGCACTAAGCATAGAGTGTGAAAACTGAGTTTCCTTGAGAGCTGCTTGGAAGCCTGATGGTGTGTGAAGTTAGTGAGCCAAATGGAGTTGTTCTCCTACAAGAACCACTCGGCTGATTCTTCTTCAATATGCCCTTCACCAACATGCAGTGTTTCCTTGATTGAATTAGCTCTCACACCAATATTTGCGTCTAGAGCCTTTGCATTGAGGGCTATCTGAAAATGGCTGTGGCGCTGAAGTTGCCTGTGAATGTGGAGTTGGTGGCATGTGAAACCCGCATGTGGAGCATTCGTTTGTGTGGGATGCTCTACCAGGTTCATTCCTAGATAATGCACTCAAAGGGCACTAAGCATAGAGTGTGAAAACTGAGTTTCCTTGAGAGCTGCTTGGAAGCCTGATGGTGTGTGAAGTTAGTGAGCCAAATGGAGTTGTTCTCCCACAAGAACCACTCGGCTGATTCTTCTTCAATATGCCCTTCACCAACATGCAGTGTTTCCTTGATTGAATTAGCTCTCACACCAGTATTTGCGTCTAGAGCCTTTGCATTGAGGGCTATCTGAAAATGGCTGTGGCGCTGCAGTTGCCTGTGAGTGTGGAGTTGGTGGCATGAGAAACCCGCATGTGGAGCATTCGTTTGTGTGGGATGCTCTACCAGGTTCATTCCTAGATCATGCACTCAAAGGGCACTAAGCATAGAGTGTGAAAACTGAGTTTCCTTGAGAGCTGCTTGGAAGCCTGATGCTGTGTGAAGTTAGTGAGCCAAATGGAGTTGTTCTCCCACAAGAACCACTCGGTTGATTCTTCTTCAATATGCCCTTCACCAACATGCAGTGTTTCCTTGATTGAATTAGCTCTCACACCAATATTTGCGTCTAGAGCCTTTGCATTGAGGGCTATCTGAAAAAGGCTGTGGCGCTGAAGTTGCCTGTGAATGTGGAGTTGGTGGCATGTGAAACCCGCATGTGGAGCATTCGTTTGTGTGGGATGCTCTACCAGGTTCATTCCTAGATAATTCACTCAAAGGGCACTAAGCATAGAGTGTGAAAACTGAGTTTCCTTGAGAGCTGCTTGGAAGCCTGATGGTGTGTGAAGTTAGTGAGCCAAATGGAGTTGTTCTCCCACAAGAACCACTCGACTGATTCTTCTTCAATATGCCCTTCACCAACATGCAGTGTTTCATTGATTGAATTAGCTCTCACACCATTTTTGCGTCTAGAGCCTTTGCATTGAGGGCTATCTGAAAACGGCTGTGGCGCTGCAGTTCCTGTGAATGTGGAGTTGGTGGCATGTGAAACCCGCATGTGGAGCATTCGTTTGTGTGGGATGCTCTACCAGGTTCATTCCTAGATAATGCACTCAAAGGGCACTAAGCATAGAGTGTGAAAACTGAGTTTCCTTGAGAGCTGCTTGGAAGCCTGATGGTGTGTGAAGTTAGTGAGCCAAATGGAGTTGTTCTCCCACAAGAACCATTCGGCTGATTCTTCTTCAATATGCCCTTCACCAACATGCAGTGTTTCCTTGATTGAATTAGCTCTCACACCAATATTTGCGTCTAGAGCCTTTGCATTGAGGGCTATCTGAAAACGGCTGTGGCGCTGAAGTTGCATGTGAATGTGGAGTTGGTGGCATGTGAAACCCGCATGTGGAGCATTCGTTTGTGTGGGATGCTCTACCAGGTTCATTCCTAGATAATGCACTCAAAGGGCACTAAGCATAGAGTGTGAAAACTGAGTTTCCTTGAGAGCTGCTTGGAAGCCTGATGGTGTGTGAAGTTAGTGAGCCAAATGGAGTTGTTCTCCCACAAGAACCACTCGGTTGATTCTTCTTCAATATGCCCTTCACCAACATGCAGTGTTTCCTTGATTGAATTAGCTCTCACACCAATATTTGCGTCTAGAGCTTTGCATTGAGGGCTATCTGAAAGTGGTTTTGGCGCTGAAGTTGCCTGTGAGTGTGGAGTTGGTGTCATGTGAAACCCGCATGTGGAGCATTCGTTTGTGTGGGATGCTCACCAAGATTTGTTTCAGTCCTAGACACTCAAAGGGCACTAAGCATAGAGTGTGAAAACTGAGTTTCCTTGAGAGCTGCTTGGAAGCCTGATGGTGTGTGAAGTTAGTGAGCCAAATGGAGTTGTTCTCCTACAAGAACCATTCGGCTGATTCTTCTTCAATATGCCCTTCACCAACATGCAGTGCTTCCTTGATTGAATTAGCTCTCACACCAATATTTGCGTCTAGAGCCTTTGCATTGAGGGCTATCTGAAAATGGCTGTGGCGCTGAAGTTGCCTTTGAATGTGGAGTTGTGGCATGTGAAACCCGCATGTGGAGCATTCGTTTGTGTGGGATGCTCTACCAGGTTCATTCCTAGATAATGCACTCAAAGGGCACTAAGCATAGAGTGTGAAAACTGAGTTTCCTTGAGAGCTGCTTGGAAGCCTGATGATGTGTGAAGTTAGTGAGCCAAATGGAGTTGTTCTCCCACAAGAACCACTCGGCTGATTCTTCTTCAATATGCCCTTCACCAACATGCAGTGTTTCCTTGATTGAATTAGCTCTCACACCAATATTTGCGTCTAGAGCCTTTGCATTGAGGGCTATCTGAAAGTGGTTTTGGCGCTGAAGTTGCCTGTGAATGTGGAGTTGGTGGCATGTGAAACCCGCATGTGGAGCATTCGTTTGTGTGGGATGCTCACCAAGCTTCATTTCAGTCCGAGACACTCAAAGGGCACTAAGCGTAGAGTGTGAAAAACTGAGTTTCCTTGAGAGCTGCTTGGAAGCCTGATGATGTGTGAAGTTAGTGAGCCAAATGGAGTTGTTCTCCCACAAGAACCACTCGGCTGATTCTTCTTCATATGCCCTTCACCAACATGCAGTGTTTCCTTGATTAAATTAGCTCTCACACCAATATTTGCGTCTAGAGCCTTTGCATTGAGGGCTATCTGAAAATGGCTGTGGCGCTGAAGTTGCCTTTGAATGTGGAGTTGTGGCATGTGAAACCCGCATGTGGAGCATTCGTTTGTGTGGGATGCTCTACCAGGTTCATTCCTAGATAATGCACTCAAAGGGCACTAAGCATAGAGTGTGAAAACTGAGTTTCCTTGAGAGCTGCTTGGAAGCCTGATGGTGTGTGAAGTTAGTGAGCCAAATAGAGTTGTTCTCCCACAAGAACCACTCGGCTGATTCTTCTTCAATATGCCCCTTCACCAACATGCAGTGTTTCCTTGATTAAATTAGCTCTCACACCAATATTTGCGTCTAGAGCCTTTGCATTGAGGGCTATCTGAAAATGGCTGTGGCGCTGAAGTTGCCTTTGAATGTGGAGTTGTGGCATGTGAAACCCGCATGTGGAGCATTCGTTTGTGTGGGATGCTCTACCAGGTTCATTCCTAGATAATGCACTCAAAGGGCACTAAGCATAGAGTGTGAAAACTGAGTTTCCTTGAGAGCTGCTTGGAAGCCTGATGATGTGTGAAGTTAGTGAGCCAAATGGAGTTGTTCTCCCACAAGAACCACTCGGCTGATTCTTCTTCAATATGCCCTTCACCAACATGCAGTGTTTCCTTGATTGAATTAGCTCTCACACCAATATTTGCGTCTAGAGCCTTTGCATTGAGGGCTATCTGAAAG
Organism: Ochotona princeps; assembly: GCF_030435755.1. Lineage (NCBI taxonomy): Eukaryota > Metazoa > Chordata > Mammalia > Lagomorpha > Ochotonidae > Ochotona > Ochotona princeps. The sequence goes on along the minus strand of NW_026699914.1, from coordinate 1,621 downwards.
TGGTTTTGGCGCTGAAGTTGCCTGTGAATGTGGAGTTGGTGGCATGTGAAACCCGCATGTGGAGCATTCGTTTGTGTGGGATGCTCACCAAGCTTCATTTCAGTCCTAGACACTCAAAGGGCACTAAGCATAGAGTGTGAAAACTGAGTTTCCTTGAGAGCTGCTTGGAAGCCTGATGATGTGTGAAGTTAGTGAGCCAAATGGAGTTGTTCTCCCACAAGAACCACTCGGCTGATTCTTCTTCATATGCCCTTCACCAACATGCAGTGTTTCCTTGATTGAATTAGCTCTCACACCAATATTTGTGTTTAGAGCCTTTGCATTGAGGGCTATCTGAAAATGGCTGAGGTGGTGAAGTTGCCTGTGAATGTGGAGTTGGTGGCATGTGAAACCCGCATGTGGAGCATTCGTTTGTGTTGGATGCTCTACCAGGTTCATTCCTAGATAATGCACTCAAAGGGCACTAAGCATAGAGTGTGAAAACTGAGTTTCCTTGAGAGCTGCTTGGAAGCCTGATGGTGTGTGAAGTTAGTGAGCCAAATGGAGTTGTTCTCCCACAAGAACCACTCGGCTGATTCTTCTTCAATATGCCCTTCACCAACATGAGGTGTTTCCTTGATTAAATTAGCTCTCACACCAATATTGCGTCTACAGCCTTTGCATTGAGGGCTATCTGAAAATGGTTTTGGAGCTGAAGTTGCCTGTGAATGTGGAGTTGGTGGCATGTGAAACCCGCATGTGGAGCATTCGTTGTGTGGGATGCTCACCAAGCTTCATTTCAGTCCTAGGCACTCAAAGGGCGCTAAGCATAGAGTGTGAAAACTGAGTTTCCTTGAGAGCTGCTTGGAAGCCTGATGGTGTGTGAAGTTAGTGAGCCAAATGGAGTTGTTCTCCCACAAGAACCACTCGGCTGATTCTTCTTCAATATGCCCTTCACCAACATGCAGTGTTTCCTTGATTAAATTAGCTCTCACACCAATATTTGCGTCTAGAGCCTTTGCATTGAGGGCTATCTGAAAGTGGTTTTGGCGCTGAAGTTGCCTGTGAATGTGGAGTTGGTGGCATGTGAAACCCGCATGTGGAGCATTCGTTTGTGTGGGATGCTCTACCAGGTTCATTCCTAGATAATGCACTCAAAGGGCACTAAGCATAGAGTGTGAAAACTGAGTTTCCTTGAGAGCTGCTTGGAAGCCTGATGGTGTGTGAAGTTAGTGAGCCAAATGGAGTTGTTCTCCCACAAGAACCACTCGGCTGATTCTTCTTCAATATGCCCTTCACCAACATGCAGTGTTTCCTTGATTGAATTAGCTCTCACACCAATATTTGCGTCTAGAGCCTTTGCATTGAGGGCTATCTGAAAACGGCTGTGGCGCTGAAGTTGCCTGTGAATGTGGAGTTGGTGGCATGTGAAACCCGCATGTGGAGCATTCGTTTGTGTGGGATGCTCTACCAGGTTCATTCCTAGATAATGCACTCAAAGGGCACTAAGCATAGAGTGTGAAAACTGAGTTACCTTGAGAGTTGCTTGGAAGCCTGATGGTGTGTGAAGTTATTGAGCCCAAATGGAGTTGTTCTCCACAAGAACCACTCGGCTGATTCTTCTTCAATATGCCCTTCACCA
>NW_026699913.1:0-42920 GCF_030435755.1 Ochotona princeps | reverse complement strand
TCAAATTATATTTGAGCAGTATCGTACACGTGCTCATTTCCACCCTATGACAGGATGTCCACAAGTTGATGGAGGACCGAATTCCACATGTGAACGTCTGCGTTTAATAGACTGTAGAGAGTAATGGCAGTTGCACACAGATGGGTCCGTGGCTGCTTTTGACAGCACGTTTTCCTCGATGTAAAATCTCTGCCGCAGATGATCGCGATCGCCCAGTCAAAAAAAAAAAAACAGTCCATGTAGCACACAGCTACGTTGTACAAACACAGTATGCAGAGAAGTCAGCGTCGGTTTGTGGGTTTGCAGCGCCAGCCCGCCCTTACCTAAACGTCCCCGCCGTCATTTGCACATATGCACATTGAACGCATACACGATAAAAAAAAAAACACGCATTAAGCTAAGCCAAGAACCGTTCAAATACGCATTCTGCCAGATTGCGCACGCGCATATACAGCGTTGAAGAAAACCTTACATTCGCGCGCTCACGCATTACATTACACCTTGCTATATACAAACATCAGATTTGTATGTGTAACGCTTCAGCGTGGCGGAAGACTTTGGGGCAGTATCAGAACTTTCCATCAAAGCCTTGGAAGCCAGTGAGGAGAAAAGCAGGAAAAAACGACTTTCGTTCTATCGTGGAGCACCAGTTCCACGCACTTGTCAATCGCCCGTCGATGCAGCTGCCCGCATCGAAGAAGTTGTCTGCTCCGCTGCCGTCGAAGGCGTGGCGAAAAAAGTCGCACAATATGCGCTTCCTTGAAAAAAACACAAAAGCAATAGACCAACAGGCATCCCCGTCAAACACTTCCATCTTCTGAAGCACGAAGACCGTCAAACCGGAGCATTCAATGCACTGATAAAATCTGGAGTATTCAGGTGTATATAGGAATGTACAGAAACACACGCAACCTACACGCACACAACAATTAAGAAAGACAAACAATGATATCTTTCAACCGTCTTGTAAACGGACAGATATCTACATAAATCGTAGACACACACACTCCTACACAACCGCACCTCAGGGCTGGTGGAGCCCGCACAAACTATTCACCGCATCAAAATAAAAACTGTGTGGCAGCAGTGGCAAGCTATACAGGTGCTGCTGCTGCAACAGCCCCACTAGACTATAATCAAGAAGCAGACGAAGTTCCCTATCACCAGGGGTATGTGCAAATGCTCACGTCAATAGTAAAGCGCAAAGAGCACAGCCATAGATGTCGGCTTGACTGTCGTGAGTCCTCTTCGCTACTATCGAAAAAAGTGATTCCCTAGTGTAGGTATTCCCCACTGACGAAGTAAAGCGACAACGCGCGCTGTTCTTGCACTGCTTCAGAAGAGCAAAAACATGCATATTGCGTAAAGAGGGACACGAAGGCGATGGGCATTCACACAAAGGGAGTCAAGAACCGTAATCTACGTGCCGCCTGCGTAACGATAAAGCCTCAGATAGACATGTTCCCGTTCAAGTGTGTAGAGGTGTATACATCTGTCAGAAGACAAATTCTCACACGCGCTTTGCTGTCAGGTAGTTTCCGCTTACGTTCACCTGAATGTAGTACGCTGGCGGTTTCACGCACACAAGCGAGTGCGCAACACATACAGGTGCAGATGTCTATATATAGTCTGTGTGTACGCGCCCTACGCGGGGACTCCAGTGGCGCATGGACATCAACCAAGCAGTAAGCTCGCAAAAATTTTTTTTATTTTCAGCTCGACACCCTGACCAGCACCAGAACAATAGCAAATTACGACACGTTGTGTGCGTATTTGCACTGAAGATAGTACGGTACTATACGCGCACAGCGTAGCAAAATATGAGACGTTGTGCGCGTACGTGTCGAACGGAAGAGACAGTAGGACGACAGCACGCACACAAAGCATAGCTTTATCCTTACCTGAGCGCATGTAGCCCTCCAAACTGATTGTCGAAGTAGTTGCGCATCGCGGGCTTGGACTCATACAACTCAGGCAATTTTTCCAAGCACAGCACAACTGGTGCGAGAATACGGGGTACCTGCAGCACACGGTAGTTAAGACAACCAGGCACGGCTCTGCATATGTACAGCTGCAAGAGCAGTTAGGCGCGGCTGCGCGGACACGGCTGTGCACTAAAATACGAACTCGAGCGCATTTCCGCTTCCTCGGAGAAGAGCATAACAAGAGAGAGAGAGAAGAGATTCAACGAGATGAGTCGAACGGACCAGGACGCAAGTACCATTGAAGGAGACGTGCGCCAGCAAACGCACCTTCCTGCACTGAGCAAGAGCAGGCTTACGGAGCACAGACACGCACACGACGCGCCTAAACGAAATCACCTACATCAAAGCTAGCCCGTTGTCCACATACAGACAGACGCTGCCTGTACAGGGGCCGTTGCTGACGCACGTACGAATGCAGAATCCACATGTGCACGTGCATCAGGCCACCGTGAAGGGGCGATCATGTCCCACAATATGACGTAGCTAGCGACTCGAGTGCACGTGCAGTAGACCACAATGTATGGCCGATCATCCTCTCACGCATGTGACCCTTCATATTACGTATTTCCTCACCGCTCAATATAAACATTCAGGGCAGAGCAGGGGGCAGTCGTAGGCGTATACATTTACGGCAGGTGTTGTCCCTGTATACGCGTGCACGTGGTCATCTCTATAATACCGTTTCTCTTTGATTGTCGTGCGTGTGGGTGAAGAGATTACGTGACGAGAGAAGGAGGCGTGGAAATACGCACACACAGATACGTTGTGTACTCCCCAGTACGCATGTATGCAGAGGCTCAAAACGCCTCCATGCTGGCAGCTGCGCTTTCGATAGAATGCTTTTCGTAATAGACCGGCTGAACAGCAATATCTACATATACATAAATGTCGTGCACTCCAGATAAAGCATATACAATACAAAGCTCGGTACGAATCCTCGTTGAGTGACGTGTCTTGAAATGTGTAGAAGCCAGTACATGCTCGTCGATTCCACTGATGGTTGTGTGTTATTGATGAGTGGTATTCTTCGATTTTTTTACGAGCTCATCCTTCTTGCTGACAACATCCGGTTTTCGCACGCGTTAGAGCCTCATACGCACACACACACATGTGCTTCCCAGTAGAGAGAAGAGAGAGGATCTAAAATATTAGGGAACGACAACCGAGCTTTTTTGCCCTTGTGAAACGACAGACGGTTGTACGTATCTTCACGTAAGATGCACAAGACCACGTAGTAGCACGAAGACTGAAACCTACGCGGAAAAAAACATACGACGACTGAAACCGCAGAAGTGTAGCACACACACATGCACTAACACAGTAAGCACCAGTGAGTATTCCTGCTACCACCATTAACAGTAGTACCACACATTAATAGAAGTCCAAGTTCCAATTCTACTACTACTATTATTACTACTTCTACTAGTTCCAATTCTACTACTACTATTATTACTACTACAACTTTTACTACGAACAGGAGTGTTGCTGCACAGACGCACTGGCACACCATCGCCCACGCACCACGGTCACTAATAACTGCGTTTCTCACATCACTTCATACCCCTCATATCTCCTCTCCAGTGTAACTAAACCACGAGATTTTTTTTGCGGGCCATTTCCAATAGCGTTTCCTGTTGTGAGCTCTTCTCGTGGTCAGAATACAAAACGGAGCAGTACCACCGACTACTACACACATATGGTGACAGATATGCATATATATATATATGCATATCTGTCACCATAGCTATGACTCCAGTCATGCTTCTCCCTCCTCCTCCGTTTGCGTAAACAGCGCATGCAGCGGCGTCACATGACGTTATGAGGGACGCAATAACACTGCACATCATCACGAAACTTGTGTTAATTCAAAACGTTTGATGCGTCACACTTTGAAATGTGACTATACGTCCCCTTTCCACTAGTGGTGTTCGAGAACGTCATACATACTATACATTTGCGAGTTGTGTTCGAGAACGTCACACATACTTTACATTTGCGAGTGGTGTTCGAGAACGTCATATGCACTATACAGGAGGCATATATGCATGTGGTATGCCTACACACGACGTCATCACCGCTCAAATACAGAGACGAACCACAGACATACATACCTGCAAGAATACTAGAGAGCTACATATAAGCTACTGTCCGCGCTAAAGATGCCAAGAAAGCCTCCTCTAGGAATGTCTTTTTTCGTAATACGACTGGAGAAACGTACCTGAGTATACTTATCTATGAACATTAATGCGTTAGGGACGTTATGATCTCCGAGATGAACGACTGCAGAACCGACCCACTGCGTAGTGAGACGCTGCACGCGCTCTAAAATCGCATGCATCGCCCGGCTCACGCGGGGGCACTCCTGCACTCTGTGAAGGGCACGCAACAACAAAGAGTTTCATAAAGAACTAGAGAAGTGCATATGATAACACAGAAACTGAAAAACAGGTGAGACACACTAGGTAGCTATATATGTTTTGCAAGCAAATACAAACAGTTCCTCCCTTAATATTGCGAGAGGGACTGGAAGAAGGGGAAATATACGAATTGCAGTAAACCACTTGCAGCCTCCTCTAAGGGCACTCAACAGTTTCCACGGCAACTCCGTGAAGGTGCTACTTTCAACAAACATTTACATACCGAGGCAGCCTCACGCAGACAGACATAACAAAAAACATAACGCCCAATGTGTTTCCTGTTCATGACAGCAACATATTGTACATTATCATAAAAATTACTAGAGAGCAAGAATGTTGAAAAAGAATATGTCGCGTACAGAGGGGGTGGAACAATGTTGCGCGCGAGAGCAAATATAACTCCACTACGGGAGTGCGCCACACTACAGGAGACTACGTAAGAGCTGTACTCTCAAGGAGGACTGCAACATAGTCACGTGAAAAGCGCAGATATATAAATACGATTTCGGAGGGAAGGGAGGAGAAAGGAGTAGTACACCCAATGAATGAAAGAGTTGGGTTCTTCACCAAACTAGCAACCCTAGCAATAACAACCCCACCACTAGCGTCGCCTGCGTTAGTAGTCCCACCACCACCGTCCCCCACAGTAGCAGCCCCCGCACTACCAAGCAGCCCCATCGTAAAAGTAGCGCCAGCACTAGAAACCCTCCAACTAGCAGCCCCAGTATTGGCAGCGCCAGCACTAGCAGCCCCAGTATTGGCAGCGCCAGCACTAGCAGCCCCAGCGTAAGTAGCGCCAGCACTAGAAACCCTCCAACTAGTAAGTAGCCCCAGTATTGCCACCGCCAGCACTAGCAGCCCCCGCACTAGTAAGCAGCCCAGCGTAAAGATCCCCACTTCTAGCAGTCCCCGCACTGGTAGGCAGCGCCAGCACTAGCATCCCCCGCAGTAGCAACCCAGTCACTAGCATCCCCAGCATTAGCGGCTTCCGCACTAGTAAGCAGCCTCAGCACTAGCAGCCCCCGCACTGACGACCATGACAGTAGAAGACGCCTACAATCCCTTCCTCCTTCCGATCCTCCACTTCTCCGTATGAAGCATCGCAAAGAAAACAACCGAATGCAGCTGACTGACGAGAGCTCGTTGAGAATCGAGATCGGTGAAAACAGGAGATGCAACAAAGAGTGTTGTCTACAGAGAAATAATAGGGATTGTCGACAACGAATAACATATGAGCACATGTATAGCAGCACAGCGCTGAGGTTCTGAGGGAACAGCTCCTTTCGGAAAGAAAGCCACTGCGTGCCAGCACGCATACACGTAAAGACATACACTCTTCTTCTGTGCATGCATGTACACATATATATAACAGTCACCAATCTTCAAAGGCAGGCAAGCCAGTGGTGGTTTCTGCCCGTCTGCGTCCTTGTCCTAGCAATCAAATGTGTAGCAGTAGCATCCTTCAGCCCGCTAATATCGCCCTCGCCTGCAGGACCACCGCTGTCTGTAGAAACTCTTGACTTGTTGCCACGAACGCGTTGTGTGTTTCTCGTTTCATCAGAGAAATGATTTTCCGCATACCACGCAATTCAGCGACATCATCACGGAATCTCCTCTCCAAAGAAGCCTCTGGACATTCGTGTAGTAATATTTCCACGTTACACTTGTTGGCTACAAGGCCGAGTGGGCTCAGAACTTTTTCACGTGTGCAGTTCTGGTTAATCTCTGACAAACACGAATATCTCCTTGCGTGCTGTACGTATGTTGTGGTAGTTCACGTATGTCCACTGATGCTCCGTCTTGTGAGACGCACATGCACCTACTATTTAACAGTGCTGCTTCTAACCTTTTCAAATATGGTAAGTATGCACACACTTACATGTATGTGTATACAATGATATATATATACATATACGTGTATGTAGAGAGGGAGCAACATAAGTATTTATACATATATATATCCTTATATTTATGTGCACATGTGAGTAGTATTTCTGTACGGATGCATACAGTTCCCTAGAAATATGAAGAGAGACAGTAGCGTAGCCCGCAAGATTATCGCTAGATTGCCTGCTTCCCTCCATTCCCATTAGAGAGTGGTGTGAAAAACTAACAGCAGCCTCACTTTTTACGTATGTCTACCTACTCACCCGTAGAGCCCTTCCCCAGTATTATCTCGCAGTCTATATACATTGCTGGCTTCTCTTGTCTGCATACTTACCGGTTGAGCCCTTGACCAGTATCTCGTAGTCTATACAAGTTGCCACTCTGCAGCATGTCTGCCTCTGCCATTTGCCAAAGAACAAACATTTCGCCGCAAACTTCCCTCCACAGTGTGAGTGACTGCAGCACGAAGACGAACTGGCGGCTGCACAGCAAGGAGAAAAACACCAGACAATCGTTTCACACACAGCACACACATACGTGCCCCCACGAAACAGAGAGGATGGAGAGCATGCGATCTGGTATGCATACTATATTCTGTACTTCGCAACTCAGAAAGCAAACTTTTCCGTTATATATGCTAGAGACAGCAAAGCGAATGAGGCATGCACACGATTTGTAAGAGCCATGTGCACAGACCTTGTCATGGGCTACCATACAAATGTACTGACCAACGCGCATGTTGTGAGGAAGTGGCTTACCTACACATGCGCATACAGAGTCATGTGGAATTTATACCACCTTCAGAAACGATACAGAAACTGTCGCAGGCATATATATATATATATATATATATATATATATATATATCTGTGTGTAGCCACAAGCGCGCCTGATATCTTTTTATGCACAATGTATAAGTTTTCCCATAGTCAAACAAGTACGTCCACATCCAAGGCACGTACGTATACGGGCTTACACTATATTTATATATATATATATTTATAAGTGTATGTATGTATATGTATGTATATGTATGTGTATGTATGTATATACGTGTGTGGCGGTTGTACATTATATACAAATATGTATATATGCTGGTGTTGTTCTGCGAGGATACGTCTACTGCTGCTACTACTCCTACTAGTACTGATGGTGACACTATGACTTTTATACTAGTATACTACTACTACTACTACCACTACTACTACTACCACTACTACTAGTACTACTACCACTACGGCACTAACACTAAAGCGTTTATATCCTATATGCTACAGTGGAACTATCTCTTCCGATCACAAAAACGTCTACTCTTATTGCGATTCGATTGCTTCCAGCGCGTGTGGACCTCTCCTCCTTCTACTACGATTATCATAGCGTGCGGTACCTTAGTACTACTGCTCTTTGTAGCACTCCAAATACAGATACGCTCTACTGCCTACGCGTGTGTGGTCTCCTTGTTTGGTACTGCTGATACTCATAGTACTACTACCACTACTAACGCAGCTACTGAAATATAGTCTCTCAGTGGTGCGTGGGGAGACCTCCTCACAACAGGGTACGCAGTTCTTATTACTCTTGCTAGTATACTATCATATGAGTGCGTCTACCCGTGTACACAAGCAAGGGGAAGTAAAAAACAAATAGCTTCCAGCTGTGCATTTTCCGGCTCCTACATGTAAATACGAGCACCAAACGAAACACGCTGCCCAGATGCGCCGAGACACAGAGGTGCGTAATAATGATTTGAGAATATTACCCGTACTAGTGTCTCAAATTCCTCTACTGATGTCATAACTACTACCGTATGTGTCTTCCCTTCATACCTGTGAGAATGTGTGAGACGGGCACCTCCGCAGCCAGATGATATAGCCAAGGAATAACCTTCTTCCGGCTCCGCAGGATCAAAGTATTGACGCAGAAAGCTGCATGCAATCACTCACACACGCACAACTTCCTCTCACAGGTCACCACCACCACCACTACCACCAAGAACAGCAGCAGCAGCAGCACGACCACCAACACCATTACTACTGCAAACACCACGAACACACAAGCTAATCACAAGTGAAGTGACACGGGCAACAGCCCACGCGCACAGCAGCAGTACCACCATGAACAACAGCAGTGAGACCACGACGACCAGCAATGGTGCGCAGGAGATCATTACCACTCAAGATACCCTCACATGCTGGATGTGTGTGTGTGTGTGTGTGCAGCAGCACAACGTCAGCAACAACAGCAAAAGAAGGACCTTTTCTCTGTCTTTCTCACATGTGCAGTAGCACAGCGTCAGCAGCAGCAGCAGGAAGAGGAGCTTCTCTTTTCTCGCATGTGCAGCAGCACATCGTCAGCAGCAGCAGCAGCACCAAGAAGAACTTCTCTCTGCTATCTCACATGTGCAGCAGCACAGCGTCAGCAGCAGCTTCCTATTTCACAGAAGGTAAAAAATATGTGCAACAGGAACATTAGTGACAGCAACTTCTAAATCATCTGCAAACAAAGAAGGCACGGGCGCACTGTTGTGCTGGCAATGGGTATACTCGTGACAATCTCTTAGCTATTTCAACTTGTATGGTGAGCACCGTGGCACCAGCACCAGCAGCAGCTGCTGCTATATCAGTAGCGCGCGGCGTTGAGCATAAAACTGTTAGGCCACCACACAGGCAGGTCCTCCGCATGCACACAAGTCAGCCGCTGTAGTATGTCTCTGATTTACAACGTCAGCCAATATTACAAAACGCCTTCCTTCTGCTAAAAGATATATACTTTATTATGACAACTGGAGCGACCAGCCACACGAAGCCGTGCACACATCCCACGGTGGCGTGCACGTTTCACGAGGGCTTCTCCCACACGTAGAAAATGTGAGGACAACAATATATATAGCTTACTTGATCATGCGGTCACAAGGCTCCCGGTTGAAACGCAAGTAGCTATTATAATCACCCAGAGAATAAAGACACTGTTCAATTTCTTCGACAGTAAGAGCATCCGAAGAGGCATCGTTCTCCCGCACTGCAGCAGGGCCTATTGGATTTCCTGCTTCATCCTCTCCATGGCCGCAACAACTGTCTTGACGCTGGAAAAATGAAAGTCCTGCAGCAGTCATATACGATAATAAGCAGCAACGCACGAACAAGTTCACGACAACTGCACATAGTTATCAAATCGTCTGGCCCATCCATACCACCAAGCAAGAGACTCTGCCATACGAAACGCAGGCGAGCATTCATTATGATGAACACGTCCCGTGACCACTCATCTATCTGTACGAAAGCAAAATACGCCCTTAGAAGAGACGTCTTAGTCATAATACTTATAATTATCCACGGATATATATATATATATATATATACACATACATATACATATATATATATATGTATATGTATGCATATATATATGTATATATACATAGCATGTACGTATGTATGTATGTATATGTATATGTATTATATATATGAGTATGTATATGTATATGAATGTATAGGCATATGTATTCAGACAGTGTAGACAGAGTGAGGAAAAGGAAAAAAAGAGGAGGTTCCCAAGAGAAAGACAGGCTCTGTGGTCAACGGCCCATTCATGCGAAACTCTAAGCATGTCCTATGTATAGACTTTGTACATTCAAAATATATTTTGACTGTGCACGATTGTATAGACATATATGAGTATATATCGGTATATACTTCTATAAAGTGTAGACGGAGGGAGGAAAACACAAGAGTGAAAGGGGTTCACAGCTGAACAGAAGCCATTTGACCAGTGGTCCACCCAGCGCGAACAACACCCCGATTCTATGTAAAGACCTCATATCAGTATAGTACGTAACTCAATACGAATACGTACATACAGAGAGGGAGGGAGAGGGCGAGAAATACAAATATACAAATATACATATATATATATACATATATATATACATACATATATATAGAACGATGTAGGGTTGGGATGTGATAACAGTTGAATGAATGTACGCAAGCATGCCTCATGGGTATTTACCAAATAAGCAGCACACCCCAGACTCCACTTACTACTGGTATTGTCAGTATGCATTAGATCAAAGGCTTAAATCTTTTTTTGTTTTTCCTTCTATTGAGGTATGTCTTAAACGTAAACGTACGTGTTTATCCGCTAATACGCCACTGGGAATGAAATTATCACATCTCTTTGCAGCTACATATGTTGTCTACATATATCTATATATATAGATATATGTGGGAACAATATATATATATATGTGTGGGAACACTATATATATATATATGTATGTGGGAACACTATATATATATAGTGTTTGCATGTTGTCTGTACAGGCGAGTGACAGTGTGTCTGTCAACATGTGTCTGTCAACACAAAGAAAGAGAGAAACTTACACTTTGTCGAACGGCCACACGAGAAGACTAACGATTACAGGCGACATACAACCACGCAGAAATGAACGTAATTGCTGCATGAGACCTATAATAGCACATACGAGACAATACCTGGAGAAAAGTATATATCTACGTATAGAAGTTGCACAGGAACAAGGCAAGAGACATTGTGGGTAGGGCCGAGTAGCTTAGACGGAGACGCGAGCTCTACCGACATGTAAAGCAGTGGCCTCTGTGTGTGTATGTGTGTGTGTACGTGCGTGGGTTGCGTAATGGCGTGTGTCGGAGTGCGGGTGTACGCGCGCGGGCGCGTGCTTGCCGCATGCGTACGCGTGTGCTTGTGCTCTTGCCGGTGTCTGCGTATACATCTCTGCGTCTGTATGTGTATGTATGTGTCTCTGCGCTTGTGAGTATGTGCGTATGTGTGCACTTGAGTATAGGTATGGGTGTAGCCTGTGCATGAGCACGCTACCAACGCCAGCCCCTGCCTTCACCCCCCCCGCCCCCACAGACTGAACGAAGTGTAGAGAGATATGAAGACCGCTTGGCAGCGCGTCCACGGGAGCGAGGCATAATACACGATGCCCACAAACGTATCACTCCTGTTGGCGCTACCGTCCAAGTGCCTCTGCCACAGGAGAGGCGCCGATGGCAGCGACAGTCGAGACCTAGTCACGTATGTGTGCTACAATTCACGAAGGTACGCAGTACACACGCTGTGTTTATACGCCTTCCCGTACATCGCTGTCAGTGAATAATTTCCAGATATGCACCTAAACTGAGCAGCACTCTGCGTAGCTTCTGATATTTGCTGCAACGTAGAGTAGTAGTACCACATGCGGACACACAATATATATACACATATAACATATATATACACGTATCATATATTAATCGTAGTACGTGTAATATGTATGAGGTATGGGGTTTTGCGTTGATAATGATCATCAATGTGTGTGTCTTCTCTCTGTGCACATACGTTTCTCCAACGTCCCAGACATTCTTCGTCTCATTTTACTCTAGCCGCATTACTTCTTTTGCACAAGGTTTACTGTACTGCAGTGAAACTACTACTACTACTGCCGCGACTAGTACTGTAGTACTGCAACACCTGTAAGACTACTGATACCAGTACTACTACTGTTACGGCTACATATACTTTACAAGCACGACAATTACATTATCAACATAGGACGGCTGACACAGGTACCACGATACTTCCTACTCGTAGTATCACTACTACTTCTAATACTACTGCCATACGTCTTTGTAGACACCAGCATAGACTAGGAACTAATAAGCGTGGGCAACACCTCATACATAAGTAGCAGCAGGGCCAGATGACGGCACATAGAGAAAGGGACCAGCGTGTATGACGGGAAGAATAATGGCACGCTGATGAACACACATGCCACAGCCACAAGAACAGCAGCGCCCCTTCCACGCACGCTGCTGCCACAAAAACAGCAACCCCCTTTCCCCACACGCTGCTGCCACACAAACAACAGCACCTCTTCCTGTAGAATAACTTCGAGCCTCTCATGTATATGCAAGAGAAGCAAATGTAGGTGCACTTATATGTGCAGATCATAACGCAAACGATACGCAGCCGCGATATATTTATATATGTATATACATACGTATGTGTATATATATATATATAGTCGCAGGATCTACATACTGCGACTGCGTACCAGTTAATACGCAATACAACCTTTCACTAGCCGTGTGCCTCCGTGCTTACAAAGATCATAGAATCCCCCTCACCTCCCCTTCTCTCATACCTGTGCGGGACACTCGAGCTGCCCACGCACACTCGTTTGTGTGGGAACACATACAGCGTGCCTCTGTTCCCCCGCATAAACCGCGCAGAAGCCTCCGTGGCACACACACATATATATACATTCATATACACACACACCTGCACACAAAATAATACTTCTATACACAATTTATCTGTCATAGATTTGCTAAAAAATGAACATCCACAGACATACACACACGGAAGGGGGAGGTGTCTCAAGAACAGCACAAGTAGGTATTATCGTGCTTACGGAGACCGAAGAAACCCTGCGCAGGCTTCTGAGATTCACGCCCTGCGTATTTCCTCGCCAACGTTTTGATCGCGTTTTGCTTCTCTTGATTTCTCTCTGAATAAGATGTCTGTTTTTGCCCTCTGGCATTATTTCTGCATGAAACACACGAACAACGGAAATGCACTCATAGTACCTTCATACACACACACATATGTGTGCACACTAGAACTCTGAGTGACACGCTTGTATATATCTAACATTACAGAGACCTGTACACCTACGCAACATGTATACACAGCCATTATACAGAGAAAGAGCTTGTCTGCGGGTTTTCGAAAGCAAAGGTAACATAGGTACACACACAAGGGTTATTAGGAACACACAAACCCACACACACACACACACACACGCACACACGACACGAACACACACACACTTACACTTTCAGTAAAGTATTTTTCCTCTCGTGTCGCCTAGGAGCCTGCCAACGTGAAGATGGTGTCAACTACTTCGTGCATTTCCTTATGAAACTACCTGCAAATATACTATTCTATCTGTAATCATGTATGGCTTGCGGTCACTTAACACCGTCTCACACAAGCATGCCCATTAGCACATATATATATATATATGTATAGACAGACCCGCCAACATATGTAGGTAAGTATATACATATATGTGTATAGGTTCCGACATACAATCATCTATTTACATATTAAGACGTACCCAGCCTATACATATGCATATACATACTATGAGTACACTGGTATCCCCTCGCCATAATGTATGTATGCGCGAACACGCATGTGACAACCACTGTGGTTTGAAGTCCACGGCTCTGTTTCAGCAGCAGCAGCGAACTGCCTTACACATGACTCCACCGATACATATATATATATATATATATATATATATATATATATGCACACATACTCTGTACGTACACAATACGCACAAAACGAGCAACGTGCAAAACCCCCCTCGTAACGTCGCAACGCACGTCCCTAAGGCACACCTGTGTGTGCACTCGAGTCTGTATGCAGGTGCGCGTGCATGTGGCTATGTGTGCATGTGGCTATGTGTGCATGTGTGTGTGAGTGTGCCACATAGCGTCCATTTTCAAGAGTGAGCAGTAGATCCACAGCAGCAGCCTCATTAAGAGTGCGTAGATGTTCCTGCCTTCATTGTAGATACCAAGAAGTGTATACGGTAGCCTACCCATCGTGGCGACGCGAACAAGAGGGTCTCGAAGGAGTTCTAGACCACGGCGCTTCCCCGCGAGTTGCGAATACACCGTGTGGACTGAAGGCATACACCCCACAGCGCAACAACAGCAACTCAAAAAGATGTACGCTAACTTCAACAGATGCATTGCAGAGGTTCTGTGCAGGCGAGACGCATGCAGCAGCACGCATTCTACGTGCGCGCTCAGCCACCATGTCCTTCCTACATACCTACAGGCACGATCTCCTGACTAGACAAACACAGATGCAGCCTGAGAGACACACCCAAAAGTACGTCTGCATCAACAAGCACTCTAACACGATAAACCCACGCGAGAACACATCCACACACATGTGTATGCTTGGACAAATATGTCTTTACACAGATCAATCCGAGTCTCTGTCTCGTCGTTCCTCAACCTTATATACTTATATATAGGTTGAATATATATATAAACATATAAGTTGAATATATATATATATATATATATATATATATAGGTTGAATGTACACAAATATGTATATATATGATGTGCATTAGAGAAATTTGACACACAGTAAGGTACACGAGTAAGAACATGTGAGGAAGTGGGCGATCACGTCACATACCGCTGCGCAGAATGAGGAGCGTGCACAACGGAAGATGTTTGTGTGGGTGCTGCTCTCATAATATAACGAAAGAAAAAGTGTTCAAGTCAGGGATAGTATATTGACTGAAAATCGGATGAGAACGAATGGTAACGCTTCACTGCCCATGTGGGGTTGGTTTGATATTTAGAGGTGAAGTAACTCCGTCGCAAGCGCATAAAGCAGGTCTCCCTAGTCGTTTTTTCTCATAGTGAAACTGATTCAGTCAAGCTTGGAAGACCAGACAGAATGGAGAAGTTGCTGGCAGTCTATGGAATCAGCGTTTTACCTTTTCCCCATCGTACCATACCACTACATCAACATGTATCTCCATACAAAAATAGATATTGACGTATGATTGAAAAAAACATCGCTGCAGTCCCTTCAGTATGAAATTCGCAGATGCCAAAGGACATATGACTGAAGACCGTGCTGTACTGTTGTTTATATAATACTTAGAGATGCAGAATACTTTCAGATGCATGGCACAGAAAAACAGTACTACTGGAAGACCTCGTAGTATGAGATTGTATTACTGATATAGTGCAAGAGCGCATGGGAACCCCCCGACCTGGTGTTCGCGTATGGTGTGTGTTGTACGTTTATATACACCTCCTTCTTCATTTATATTGAACAAAAAAAGGCATTCCACTTTCTCTCACACACACACGCACGCACGGTGTGAATACCCACCTTTGAAAGAAAAACGTATACCGTGCAAAACGCTCTTGCAGCTGTCGCATAGGCAGGCCAGTCGACTACGAGCCCGCCCTCGTTCACATGCGGCTGGCGGTACTTCCACACTCCACGACTAGGTAAGACATGCAGGTATATATATATATGTATGTATGAATGTATGGGGCAGACCGCTGAGGGTATGCAGAAGAAGCGTGCACAGGCACACTTTAACTCACACATACACACACGCGCTTAAACATGAATACGCCGCATAGACACACACACACACCCGGACCTCCATATCATACCTGTACTACACCACCTATGGACACGCATATACACATACACTCACAAAAATTCAGCCTTCAACCTACAATATCTGTATAAGCCTTTCCCTGAACACGTCTGCAATACAATAGGAGGCAAACGATGGCAGGAGAAATATTCACAGGACGATACGAGCACATGGACCCATGGTGAGAGGCGTGTGTGCGCTCCTCGTCTATACCCCGTTTCCAGCGTCTATGCAAATATATCACCACCTTACAGGAACCAGCGTGTGTCAGCACACGCTGGTCAGCACACGGGTGTCAGCACAATGTGAGTTCTTACAAAGAGACACTCGTACCACAGCAGCACACGCCGCTGCTGCTGCTGCTGCAGTGGATTGCCATTCCTATCAAAAGAGTGAATCTGAAGTTACATGTGCATACTGTCCTACTGACTATGTAGCCCCTGTCACGCAACACGGATTCGTCTGCGTAGTCTGTAGACATTGTCCATATACACACACGTATGTATAGAGGGATCATACACGTGCACAGAAGGCAAACGCAAGCCTAGCGGACACACCACAGTACGAGTACAATTAATGCCACGCATGTAGTAGAAATACAACCAACCACCCACCAGTTCTCACACGCGAAAACACTTCCGGCGCTGCTATACACACGCGTACACATATAAATGGGGGCACGAAGTAGGAGTGCTTGCGAACAGACACATACACACCTAATAATCGGCATACGTGAGCGCACATAGTTGCCCGTAGTAAAAATTATCACAAAAAATATCCATTAATAGTATATATATATGATACGTAGATATCATACACATGATTTATATATATTGTATACATATATATGGTGTGGCGTGTAGGATAATATTTACACGTGAGTTTTTGAAAGCTACACAAACTCGACGAAGAAACGCCTATGTGAAAGTTCAATTGAAAAGATACTTATCTCATATTGCTTGGTTTCGGTACTTACAGACGTGTCACTCCAGAGTGCGCTTGTCTCCTCCACCTACCTAGAGAGAATTAGTATGCGTGTTTCGTGCACCTACATGTAGACATATATATATATATATATATGAATATACAGACTGACATATAGACACCTTCTTTTCTATAAGCGTACGAAATATGCGGATTGCTTGTTTCGTGCATTTATGTATATATATGTTGAATGTATGCTCGAAACAGATTACTACGTGGAACGTGCATGCTTTTTGCAGTATATGGATACATATATTACGGAGGCTCGAGAGTTACATGAAACGCTTGTTTCTTGCACCTACATAAGCACACACGTATCCATATGTATACATATGTTGCGAACACGTCCACGTAGAAGTAAGTCGAGTGCTTTTCACTCCTGCCCACGTACGTACGTACATATATATATATATATGCGTAGATATACAGTGTGTCCATGCGTAGGTACAACGTGGAGTGCTGGTTTTCCCCACGTATACACATGTAGTGTACAGAGGTGCGCACGTTTATCAGCTGGAACGTCTTTCGCACATATACACACGTTTACATACATACGTACATACGTTTATATACATAAACGTGTATGTGCATTACAGACGCGTATATATGCTTATTACCTGGAATGACACAATCAAATTGCAAAAGCTGCTGAACTTCGGGTTTCTTAGCATCCATAAGGAGGTATATGAGTTTGCCGTAAGCGCTGCGCATGCGCTCAGGGTTGAGTATTTTGTAGCGTCTTCCCACCTCAAAAACGGTCTGAAAAAATGCCCTGTTTGATACGAAGTCATGATCCCTGACGAGTCTCTGTCCGTCCTCTGCGTATGCGAGAATAAGACATGAACATTCACCTCACAGTTCAAACTCGTCTATTCTCTTTTATATCGAAGAGACAAAAGCGACACGCATGAAGATACCATTGTGGAGCTCACTACATAACGAAAATGGCTTTTTTCACAAGTAAACATATCCACAGTCTCCACTAGCATCCGTCTTGATGATATGCTTCGACGGCATGCTGTGGTATATACATTTGTGTCTTGCGCGATAAGGAACCTCCCTGATTAGTCCATTACTATATGAGTCTTGGAGACAGACTTGGCATGCAAACGTGCACACATCTGTCTCCTACAGACTCATACTCGAGGAGATACTGAAAACTTGTTGGCTACTCTATTTACACCTCTCCGTGAGAAACTCGCACGCCATGCAGATGTACATACATTTGTGGCGTACAGACTCTCAAACGAGGCGTTCCTTGCAGTATATATTCACAACAATAACAGTTGCCGTACGCTTCCGCGACCCTTGTGAGGCCAACATGTGACTACACATAAACACACCTCCGACCATACAATCACGTGGTACTAGTCCAAAACGAATAGTCAATCTAACGATGATTAACAGCGACATGTAGTACAGCAGGAACAACTGTCCATATACGAAGAGAGACCATCATGCATGCATACGCATGTGAGAGTTCATGCACGCACACACATGTAAGAGTTCCTCCACGCATACGCAAGTGAGAGTTTATGCCTGCATATGGATGTAAGTGTTGATGCGTGTATACACAAGCGAGGATCTATGCACACATACGCTTAAGAGAGTTCATGCATGCATACGCATGTGAGAAAGTCCATGCATGCACCCACATGCGAGTGTTCCTGCATGTATACGCATGTGATAGTTCGTACATGTATACGCATGCAAGAGTTCATGCATGTATGCGCATGTGTTGCTCTTTGACTTGCCTTTATGAGAAGCTATTCCTGATGAGTAGCATCGACCAACACCCCCACTACGGGGAACGCGTGCAACTACCAGTAGATAACATAGGCAATAACACATATGATACACACACATGCGTGCAGCTACAAACAGTCATGCATGCAAACGCTTCCCCTATCTTCCACACCGCGCCTGTCATGACAGTCTTCTCTACCACTACGTATCGCGTATCACACAACGACGCTTCTTGGCTTCGGCGTGCCCTCCTCAGGTCCTCTATTGCACGCTCGCCACTAATACTGTCCAGCAGTTCTGACCTCTTGGTAGACACGGACATGATAATAGTCCAGCACGAATAGAGAAATGTTTGCGCTCTCGTTTCCATCAACTTGAAACACATGTACACGTATTCCAATATATATATATATATATATGACCGGACCTACATGTGTATACACTTCAATACATATATGTATACAATTGCATACATATGATACATATATATATATAAATAATAGGTTTGATGTATAGTGTCGGTCTTTGAGCAGGCAAGTCAACTGTTGCCTTGCGCGCAGATAACGGAAGAAACATACATAAATGCCTTTATGAATTCTTGCTGTAACATCCCAAATACACAACAGGACATTATATATATATGTATACATATATATATATATATGCTCCGGTCCCGTCCTTTCTGTGAGGAGTAAAAGAAGAGGCATTAGCACCCTGCTGGTTCATTTCCGCCGCCATCATTGTTGACAGCGATGTACTTTTACTACAAGAGTATACGAAGTGTGTTCTTTGAAGCTTCTCTGACCAAATTATTGCAACGCGTTTTCAGAGCACAAACAAGAAAAGATGCATGCAGCGTCGTTCACAAAGACATACAGGATGTATAGTTTTTTCTCCTATATACATACATATATATACGTGTACTTCTGTCTGTATTGATAGCCAGGTCTACTATACCCTTCATGGGAAACGCATATTTCTGCTACGTTGTCTGGAATGAGAGCTTAGTTGTCTACAAATGTACAAATGTACGTGAGGAGACTACACGTGGTACACATGCGCCTTCTCGGCAGTGACATCCGTATACATACATACATAAATACATGAATACATACATACATACATATATGCACACAAACATACATACACTCACTATGACACAAACACAGGTAGACACACTGACAAACCCAAGAAGATGGGCAGACGCACACTAACATACTTGCACACAAAGATGCATTTACACACGTACATATCACACATACACGAACATCGCTGTGTACACGAAGCGATACTTGAAAACACCAAAATCAACACACACAAACACACAAACATATCTCAGCGAGCGTGTCGGTGTGAATGAGCGCTCGGAGATGTGGATTCGACGCCGTCACGAGCATAGGAAGCTTCAACAGTACGAGGGCACTGGGTGCACGTGCAGACAGCCCCTCCGCCTTCCGCCGCACTACGTGCGGAGGTACAGGAGTAACGGGAAGTCAGATACGGTTGAACATCCGTACACATGCGTCTTTACACGTCAAAACAAAGTCACACGAAGACGGAGATTGATACCTCTTCTCAGAACAAAAAGTGTATACACAAAGAGATAAAAAGACAAAGCTTGGCAAGCCTCTTCTGCATGGACGGGAGAGGTTAAGTGCAAGTGGCACGCACTTGCACGCATGACAGGTCTAGAAGTTGACCCCATCCAAAAGCGACTTCTCCTTTTGCTTCTCTGTTTACCAGACACCCATCAAAGCTGAAACAGGGAGAACCTCAGAGAAGAAGAGAACTGCCGCGACAGCCATACGCATGTGTGTCTGTATCTTATATAGGCATGTGTACGTGTTCGTGAGTCTCGGTGTCTGCGCGTGTGGACCGATCACTATGCTATACATATGCTCTCAGTGTAAACACTTACCGTAATTATGCGCCAGCGCTAGGCCAGACAGAACGGCGCAGACTTGGCGAATTTCTCGTGCCATTCGCCGTGCCCTATTGCCTCCACACAATATGTCAATTCTGTCTGTATACTCGGAGACCTCCAGTGTACTCTCCAACAGTCGAAAAAAAATTCGTTCTTTTTTGCCGTCGTAGGTAAAACAACACACAGACACATACTAAACGCATGTACACGCAAAACTAGAACGCACAAGACGCATTTATGCACTCAGTGATATACACGATGCACACATGCACATACACACAGAGACGCCAAATCTTATGGACGTATGATCTACCCACACTTACGCGGATTACATGGTCACACACACCACATACAAATACACTCACACACACGAAGAGACACGTCCATACAATGACAGCCTTTGAGCGTTCTGTCATACTTCTCACAGGTGAACGTTTGGCTTTCCTTCCAGCACAAAGATTCCACGCTCTTAAATGCATTTCCCTCATGCGTGCTTGCGTGCATATACAAAAACGCATGTTTCTCATCATAATATATATGTGAAGGAAGCACACATGATTTCCATAGAGCGGGTGTCCACAACAAATGTGTATGTGTTTGGCAACGCCTTGCAAACCTCTTCTGTGGCCGCCTCACAGGTCAAAACACGCAGACATAGATGCTAATATATACAGTACAATACTGTACATATTATATATCTTATATACATTACATATTACAGAGACATCCTCCTATGAGGGAGATGCCCCCGTGGATATATAAATAAAATAAAAGTCTCACCCCTCTCCTCAGCACCCTGTGCGTGCATATTACACATACTGTATGTCTGTGCGTCTGCGTACGTGTCCGCGTATGCATGTCTTTGTAACTGAAATGTTTAAAGGCAGGATATTACCATATCCAAAAATCATCCTTCAAACATCTTACAGCACCAGTAGTAATGACAGAGCCACAACATAACGTCAGTATTCCAGCGTGCCAGTGTACGTCTCAGTGCAAGCTCTAGATTAAGCGTATTTAAGGCATGCAGATACATATGTATATAGTAGTGGACAGCAACCGAACTGGATATGTATATATACATACCCATGTAAATGTATACATATTAGCCCACACTAACATTCGCGCTCTTCCGACGGCATTTAAAAGGGCTGTATATAAATCACATAGACTCTCAGACATGTTGGTGTCCCGCATGTTTGCAACAAAGCTGTCAGCGAGAAATATGTTTATGCAGATATACACATACTTTATTCCCAAACAAGTTGAGGGAAACTGTATACGTAAGCCAATAAATATATATATATATATATACTAGTGAGGCGTTTTTAAAAACTCAGGGAAACGCAACAAACGAACTACATGTATTACTTTCGCCATTCATTGCCGATGAGCTACAACACATGTATACGAACATTTACACGCAAACCATTACATTTCATAAATACTCGAACGATAATACTCCCTGGCATCAGTGGCACTGAGGAAATCGCTGAGCACCTTCTCTATGCAAGACACTTCAGCAAAAACTGCGTAGACGCCTGCTGCCTCAGGAAATGCAGGGTAACAGAAACGAACATCGGCGTCCCCGTGCACACTATTATTGAAGTCATCCACTTACGAAGTCTATCAAACATATCGTCCTCCAAGAAAATGCAGAGAAAATAGAACTTCACTAACGTTTACAACCTACGTAACGTCGCTACTCCATGAGCCTTTCTGTCATGGAGAAAGAATAATTTGAAGATGTGCTATACGCATATACACATATATACATAGTAGTAGCTTGAACGAACATACCCCAACGTCATTTTCGTATCATCAGCTAGAACGCCCCCACACATAAATACCTCCGTACACACAACGTGGAGAGAATTTTAACTGTGGTCAAGCCCTCCAGGAGACCTACTACTGTGTACTCATACGAAACGCACATATCGACACGTATAGATGAGGCTCTGCAGGCACAGGGCATCATCATCATCAAAGCAGACTTAGCAAATTGCTTCTGTACGTACGACTAAAATGTCTGGTTCTATATTCTCCTAGTAATGCGGTTATCCCTATACTCCCTTTCTACTGCGCTCACACGGTGATGGGCCTCAGCCATGATCCTCTTCCGCTGCTCTTGCTCACATACTACACCGGTCTGCTGTGGCAAGTCTCCTGCATTTTTGAGTAGCCGCTGTTACGGCCCTACTTTTACTGCAGCAGCTGACCGGCTGTTCAGGCACTGCTGCTGGTGCTGCTAGTGTGCTGTTGCTGCTGCTGTTAGTGTACTGAGGTTTATGATTTGCTGCTGCCGGAGCTAACTGCTTGTTGTAGCTGCTGCTTTGCCACTCCTGTTTTTAGTCTGCAACTGTTGCCTTGCAGCTGCTCCTCTCTAATCGACCCTTACGCTGTCTTTTTCTGCATGGCGCAGGTGTTACCGCGCACAGCTCGTAGATACTATGTTCTACTCACCGCGCGTTCGGATCGCCGTCCGCATCGCCTTCGAACATATTATAAGAGAGCCCTGTAAGGTGCCTGTCTACCCCGTTTCTAGAAGTTGATTGTGATAATGTAGCTGCAGCATTTGCTTAGTGTTCGCATGTGACACTGCCGCTAAACACGCTAATTGTATGCTGCTACCCACAGTTGATGTCACCTCCTACCTGTGGCTGCTGTTGTGGTTCACACAGGAGGCCCTCTGCACCAACTCGAGGAATGTCGTGATCCAGTAAAACTGCCGCCTCACTCCCACCACATACGTCTTCAGTCATACGTCTTCAGTCAGTACATGGTTGGGAGACCTGCCATGATGCTACGTAAGCATCACTGTGTACGATCATATTATTGTTCAGATGACTTGCTGGTGTTGTTTCACTTTGATGTGGCAGCTTCAGGCGAGATGCCACTGCTGCGATACAATTGTGTTACGTTCATCTTTCCTTCTGTTGCTGATGCCTTCAATACCGTTGTTGTTCTTCGGTTACTACCGATAGGGGCTCTACATCAACCTGCTGCACTTGCAGCAGCACCCGCTGCCATACCAGCAGCAGCAAGGACTCTTCTTTCAATACATGGGGAAAGCTACATAGACACAATGACCGGCAAGAGAAGTATTGTCAGTTGTTGACAGCTCTAAACAGCGGGACGCTACTGCAAGTACTATTACTCACGCCGCCCCCTTGTGTCATCATACGTCGCCCCGCGCGCATCTCTCATACATAAGAAAGAGCTCCTCCCAAATGCACTCACCATTATACTACTGTACTAACAAGAAGATGCTCACGGTATCTTCGCATACATGTACAACTATGTTCAAATCGAGTAGACCACTGACTGGCTCAAAGCCACGGCGGCTCACACATACAACGGAAATCCCACTGCTGAAGCAGTCCGATAAGTCAATATTCTGCCTAGTTGCTGGTGCTGCCTCTGTTACACACATATCTGGGAGCAACAGGTTATATGCAAACACAAAATGTGTGCGTCGTGCACCCCTGATACGTTCTTCATAGACAGCCGCACAGGAACTGTGTGGCTTTTACTGTGCAACGCACGTTAACGATTGAGTGTCATGTGGGTATTCGCACACCGTCAATGCACAGCGCTCGCACTTGGAATCCCAATGAACGATACACAGCAGAAGCCACCACATGTAGTGATGAAAACCTTTCGCCACCATGTACATCATCATAAACTGATGCAGACAGTAGAAGATCTCTTCCCTTCCCTCTACAGTCACCATTCCTCGGGATGGGGAATACAAAGAGGCACAAGCAGCCCTACTGAGTACTCCTACTGCGAAGCTTGAAAGATGTGTGTCACGAGAGCCACATAGCGACACACTTCGCCAACGCATGCGGGAGTACACGTGACACTGGCATGTGTTTCGCGTGCATGCACGCTTACATGTCACCCGTCACATGGTTCTAATGATTCCCTTCGAAAAAGCAGCAGCAGTAAATGTCGCCTCGCAATCACCTGTACGTGATTGTTGCTACTGCTGTGAACTTCGAAGATTGATACTGCTGGTAGCTTTTGATACTGATAGTGCTGCGAGCTACCCCTATTAGCAAGACTTTCATACGAAAAAAAATGCGACAGTGTGTTCACGCTGTGTGCGTGAAACCGTGTGTGTGCTGTGATGCATTAATGTCGCTTTTACTTCAAGTGCAGACACCTGCGTGCGCAGACCTCTCCCCCCGGAAATTCTATTTTACGGGTGTGTGTTACTCTCTTCTGTCCCTCTCTTTGTGTACTTGTTTCTGTCGTCTGCTCGTCTGATTTCTGTGCCTCCCCGCTTTCCCTGCGCATCTCTCTACGTAGCTTCAGTTTTCGTCACTTCTTCACTTGTTAAATTCTCTCATACCTTCAAATGTGAGTCTGAGAGGAACAAATCGTGCAACGTGAAAGAAGTAGTCATGCGGTAGAGCTTCCCCAGCGCAGCTCGCACTGCCGCTGTTTAGACCGCGGAGCAAGCTGGCTGGTTGAGGGGCGCCAGCAGCTGCAGCTGCAGCAGCAGCAACTGCCTTGTCCGTTTCTGCATCCGTCTGCACATCTGCTCGCCGCTGCTGCTCAGCCACCTGCTCACAGAAGTCCACCACAGAATACACAAGAGAGAGAAGAGCACGTCAGATAGTGTTTAAACCGACGTGTAATGTATGTGCAGTGTCTCGTCCCCACCATGTACGAAATATGCCGATTCACAGTTTACGCGGTTACACTTCGAGTTCGGCAGAACATGGAAGTCGTAAACGATCATTGCCGTCTTCGGCCCTCTTATCTTGCGAACACGCACACACCCCTACTCACGCATTGTGCCCTTACTGCCCAAGCATCTCACCAATTTTTCAATCGTAGACGTACGCATACATGTGTGCGGTTTGTGGCACTACACGAAAGGGTGAGTTACTGTACAAACATCACAGCGGCAGATTTGAACACACAAGTACACAGTACACTCTACTCATTACGCGCCTGTAATGAGCAGGCAGGGCGTGATTTGATGGCAATGTGAAGGTCGTGTATGCCTACATCTGCGCTTTATAATATGTCTCTGCTGCCCTATGGACGAACGGCGAAAGCACAGACCCAACAAAAACACTACATGCAAGTAGGCCACGGGTGTGAAGACGCTCATGCGGGGAAGGCGCCGGAGGATGTGCGACAGCGAGGCAGGCACATACATATAGGCAGAACACACACAATTGGTGCAGCTTCAGCCAACACTCGTAAAGAAATCCATATGTATGTGTGAGAGCGTGTGTGTGCTCTACGTATGTGCGTGCTTGAGACTTGGATAACGAGAACAACACGCATGATTCTATGTTAATGTGTTCTGTCTCCAGAAACAGAGAGGAATAATCTGCGTAAGTGTGCAGGAGGCATGTCAAGCACACGTGAAACGCGCTCCGTGTGTCTGTATGGTGAATGCGCGGATGTATGTTCGAGAAGCACGTGCGCGTATGCGCGCTGGGATGATGTGACTATACGTGTACTGATATGCTGGTAGTGTCTCTACAGACAAACAATCAGTTGCTGCACGCGGTAGCCGCAGCAGTGCTTGATATGCGTAGTGTTCAGCAAGTGTGTGCGCCTCTGAGATGATAGTACGTGTTCGAGAGTAAGGACAAAAGAAGACGTGCGCATGTGTGTGCGTGCGCGGCTATGTGTGTGTGTGTGTGTGTCTCTGTCTGTCTGGCTATCTGTCTCTCTGTATCACGGAATATGTATTGGGTCTGCGGGTGTGCATTTGTAAGTACAGAGAAAGAAACAATAGCGTGCATATGAGCCCTCCTCCATCGCGCAGTAGAACGTGGCGTGTGATGATGCGAGCGCTCGTAAAAAGAAAGACAAAAGCTGCACGCACCTTTCGGACGTTAGAGACGACGTCGGCTGCCACGCTGTCGAGTACGCCGTCTAGTGGCCGTGGCTTTTCACATAGTTGATCAACGACTGCGGCAGGAAAATAACAAAAAAATGATGAAGAGGGAGAATTACACCGGCACCGCTATAGTACAAGACAAGGGCATAAGAAAAACTCCTATGTCGGAACGTTTTCTCTTTCATGTGCAACGACATAACTCCTGACTGCAATACGTAACGTGCGCGTAGCAATATGAGGCTCCCCACGTATACACATACAAGTGGTCACAGAACCCCCACCTTCATTAAACACAAATGAAAGGGATGCAGAACATCCTGCATATACCTCATGTGCTGTCCTACGTATTTACTTGAGTATATGTTTTTCTATGTACAGGTGTGTGCCCGTGCGTTTACGCCTGCGTGTATGGTGTGTCTGTGTTTGTCTGTATCTGTGTGCGTACCACAGTCTGCATACAGTGCATGCGCGTACACGGGATCCTCCTTCTACATAAAAAAATATCTGTGACTCAATTCCTCTGGTCTTGCTGAAGCGTGAACTGAGTGCAGCGTCAGTATTTTACTCATTGGATCTCCACGGTAGAACGTTTCACGATAAAACCTTGTGATATGCTCATGACGGTGCACTCAGAGGAAAGGGAGGGAGGAGAAAAAAAGAGGATGTCAATGTCTGCACTGATTGTGCGCATTCGGACAGCTTTTTTCATATTCTTTCTTGCGTCCTCCACCATTTGTAACCAATAGAAAGATTATATATGCAGCTGGGTGCGTGTGCGTGTGTGTATGTGTGCGTGAACTTGTGTGAGGTTTAAGTGGAGCACAAAGGCAATAGGCAGATGAGCATGGACGACAGAGTTAGTACGCAAAACTAGTCTCGAACCATGCGTACGCTCTATCTGCACCATATTACTACTGAAGAAAGCCACACGTCTCACCGAAGAGGCTGCGGGGCGGCAACTTCATTCTACCTTCTGAAGACGTGTTTTGAATAGCCGTGAACAGCACCACAGTTATACAGACCGGGGAATGTGCTGATGCTGAGCGCCTGTATCAGTTCCCTCCCTTAATTAAGATTTACGATAGCCTCAGGCATCTTCGTCCATACCTTCATATGTCAAGGGATGATACTGTGGTCATTCATATATATATATATATATGCCCTCATGTATACATACGCACATGCCTATATATATATGTATATTAGAATGAAAGAGAGCATGAAAGAGAAAGGTCGTTCATAAGTCAGCAGACACAGAGATAATGTAGTGCGAAATACCAATACGTAAGGGGAGATGTACGTGCGTACCAACGCTAGAGGCGGACGCACACACTGATGCAGACACACGCGCAAAAAAAATTTACGTGGATCAATGTGAACGAAGCTACATACACAAATATACACATGCAGCAATGTGTTAAGATACCAGCGTAGACAAGGCCTGCTCATACGTAAGTAGCTCTCATGCTGATGAACGAGGGCGTGTGTCTAGAGCTGCGCAGAACAACTCGTAAAAACGCCCTCCCCACAGTAAGATGGCCCCCCGGGCACCTTCACAGTGCCCACATTCGCACACTTAACACTCATGATGCATCGTAATAATGTGAGGTCATTGACTTTGTGTGTGTAGTCATGTGTACGAGACTCAACAACAGTCAGCATGTGGACACGAGCATCAGCTGCAGCAGAAGCACCATCATCTCGACGTAGCAGACGGTGTGTGGTTCCGGGTTTGTTCCGTCGTGTACACACACCCCTTTCACAGAAAACGCTCGAGTGTTGTACATGTATTCGGGCGCACCCGCATGTATCAACACTGCGCTAAGGAAGTATCATGTACTCAGACGCGGACACAACATCTGCGCGTGTAAAATGTGACGCACAGCCCTCCTTTGAGCCTCAAGGGTCCCGACCGAGGGAAGCACTATCTTGCAGTCTGTTCATTGCTACTCGAAAGGAGGCACTCAGGCGCTGAGCAGTCTATTAGTACGCATGAACGCGCAGTACTATCATGTCTGCGGCAGACACGCAGACATACGTTGCCTAGAAAACACAGATTAAAGCGGTGCCACAGGGTGTTCACTGCCCACTCGCACACGTGAGTGCATGAGCATGTATCTAACACATGTGCTACCGTGGCTGTGAGTCCATAGGCTGACAAGGTCTGATCTGTTTATTCGTACGTGCGCAAGATACATATGTACATACCATGCCACGTAAGCATAGGAGCGTAGTAGTAGTGGACTGGACGTAAGTCACATTGGGCTTTTACTGGTAGAGTAACAGAAACAAAAAGTCTTCTCTGACACGTTAGACACATGAGGAGACACTGGCGGCAGCAGCAGCACCAAAACAGTCCTCTCTAACACCACAGATATAGTGATGCACTGGCAGCGGCAGCAGCAGCAGCAACAGGAGGAGGAGGACCACCCGCATGCACACGCGCAGATAATCGCAAATACGTATGTTTGCATCCCCATAGTTCAAGCACAAGACAGAAGGAAACCAAAGCGGCCTGTCGGAGTAAACACGCCGAAACATACGGCACTAACAAGTGTGTGTAGAATATCTACACTTTGAATTATACGTACATGCCCATATACGTCAACTGTAGAGACACAGCGAGAATGAGGAACAGAAAAGTAATCACAGACCCTCTTACAGATGCACACACACAAAGAAAAAGAGAAGGTATACAAG
Source organism: Ochotona princeps (assembly GCF_030435755.1). Classification (NCBI taxonomy): domain Eukaryota; kingdom Metazoa; phylum Chordata; class Mammalia; order Lagomorpha; family Ochotonidae; genus Ochotona; species Ochotona princeps. The sequence continues at coordinate 14,163 of NW_026699913.1, read as the reverse complement.
ACGGAGCATAAGGTCCGTGCTGCATCATAGATGGGGAAGCACACAAACAGGCGTGTATGTATACACATACATATGTATGCGCCGGAGATTCTTCATGTCCTTTTATAAGTGGAAGAGGCATTTAAACGAAACGGAGGTCTACGGGCGCACAGAGAGCATTGACAAGGTGTCTGAGAGGCTATACTGCAGTGCCGCACCTCTAAGTAACTGCTGCTGATTGAAGCTGGAAAGAATGGCAATGTGTTCTTCTGTAAGGGCACTGAATCGCTTAGCCACAAATCTTGTAGCGTTAGCTGCGGCCTCGTCGTCTTCCTCATCGTCAATGTCCCCACGATTTGTTGCATAGGCTGCAGTAGACTCAGCAGCTGCAGCTTCTGCAGCTTCCTCAGGACCATCTAGTATACGAGACAAGTGATACTGCTGCTGCAAAGGCTTTTCATCTGCGTTGCTTTGTAAACGTTGTGCCCGTCGCACATACGGAGAGCCTGGGGTTGCTGCTGGTGAGCTGCTACTACTCGGAGATGTCAATCCCATCATCTCTTCCTCTTCGCGATCCTCGTCCGCTGCTGAGAGTCCTCCTCCTCCATTATTATTGAGGTTGGAAAACGCCATCTTCCGCTACAAAGATCGCTGCTGAACGTGGTGCACGGAAATCGTGCTTTTTCACGATACGTGGATATACATATATATATATTGCAAAGTATCCGGACTCTCCCCGTTGTGTCGCTGTCGTTTCCACTCTTAAAAAGCATACAATAGGCAAGTGTGTTGAAGGCGAGATCTGCACCAATCTACCGGATCTGTCCACAGGATTAGACAACCGAAGAACGGGGATTCCCTACCGCTGCGAGCTCGTCGTGCACCAAAGCTGAACTGGCAGGTATAGCCGAAACGTTAGTGCTTTGTGACTGAACAATAGTGGAACTGGAACTAAAGTGGCGGTATAGAAAAGAGTAAGCGTCCATGCAAGGACGCAAGAGAAAGCCGGTGGGAGTGTAAGCGGGACGCAGATGAAACATGAAGAAGTGGTTTTCTTCTCGATATCAGCGATATCACTTGAGTATTGGCAGAGAAAACAAACAGCACAAGAGAAAGCTACACGCTGATACGCCGAAGCGAATACGGATGGTCGTCGAGAAGGAAATAAGACACCAAACGGTGCAGCAGAGGTGAGAACCGCTGGCAGCGATTCGAAAGAACGGCAAATATGCCCCGCTCAGGGAGGAGGAACGATAAAGGAAACTAGTTAGGTGGCGATGTCATCTCTCGAAAACAGTACAAATCTGAGGCATAACTACGTGGTGAAATGAGGAACTAATTTTTCTGCAATAAGCCACCAGAATCCGCATGCATGAAATGGTAATTGCAGTCGCATTCCAAATAATGTAGACGATCAAGGGGATGCTGTGGTTTCAGAGCCTTACGCGCCCGCTAAGGAAGCTCATGATGAAAGAAACGCCCGCAGCATTTCAGTAAATATTTGTGCGTGGTAATCAGGACTTGAGCGTCAGCGCCAGCCACGAGAGGAAAGACGGTTTTATGACGGAACATATAGAATACGAGGACAGACCCTTGAGTAGAGACCAGTCCTTCAGAACGCTGGAAGGTCTGGTTTACTCTAGCGGCGGGGTTCTCGCGTAGACCTACGGCAACTATATGCCACAGCGGAGGAGTGTACAGCACTACGGAGCGGGCAGAGGGGCGGGTACGGAAGAGGAAGAACTTCGAATGCAAAACAATCGACTTGCGGGAATACCATTAGGGACGGCCCGACGGATGGAAAGTAGTTCGTGCCAGCGAAATTTCCCGCCTAATGTATGCTATCGGCGCTGAGGCAAGAAGTCGCGGGGTCCTCTCGCAAGGTGGACGGTATTACAGCTTTTCGGCTGCGTGTGAGTACCTCCCATCGTGTGCCCCATTACAATAGCATGGTATTTCAATGATTTTTCTAGATTAGGCCGCGCTTTTCCACCGCATCATTTCCTCAAATTGACATTCTTCACGTCCATATCTTTATCAGCGAGCCGGCAGCATGTAACCACGACTCCTGGGGATGGCAGCGGAGGCGGAGTCTCACCGCGTAATCCCAGTAACACGTTTCACGGGTCCGGTCTCAAGACTGGCGCCTCCGTTCAAAGCAGCATGTACCCATATCAGTACATTTTTTCTTTAAATACCGCAAGCCAACCTTGCCAAGAACTCTTTCACTGCCTTAAAGTTCTTCAGGAAGAGACTGATCCCGAGTACCTCTCGGTGGTAAGGCTTTCGGGGCCTTCATTTTCTCGCGATTTCACCGTCATTTCTTCAATTTAGACTAGTTGACCGCACTCCTTGCCGGCGGCACCATCTACATTCACGTAATACTGGAACACGACGAGATAGCCAGTATCAGCACATAGACGTCCTTTTGCACCACTAGAAGAGGCGACCGTGACTACGCGTGAAATTCTTTTGAATACGCTGGCACTACCACTGTTGCACATTTACGTGGAGCGCATATGGACGCGCGCAACAGTGTGAGAAACACTGATGCCAGTCACCTTTGTGCGCCCACGCCTACAACAGGCAGACACTTGAAACTCTGTGTGGTTGTTCCAAGGATCTTTGTTTGGGGGACTAATACAGTGGCGTAGAACTGTATTCATGTATATGTACTGTAATAGGCGCTTATGTACGCATCTGTCGACTCAAACACTGTAGGTTGGTCAAGTGGAGTCAACGCCTGCTCGCACGTTTGTGTCAGCACCTACCATGCAAGTCCCTGCGCTGTGCTGCGGTACGTATGCTACGGGACTGCGCTCATATGGTCAGCTGTCTCTTAAACGCTCACGTGTTATCCTACCATCGAATCTAGGGATACTTGTAGGCATACATCGTCGATGATAGACAATACGGGGAAAATTTACCAGCGACATCCTTGGGCCTCCGTTACTCCACGACGTTGTCGTCCGGTGTAGCCGTTCACGACTGTGTACTCTCCTTCCCCTCTTTTCTCGGGAAAGGCACACTGCAGTTCGGTTTTATAGTTACGGCTGCGGATGCATGAAACCACCTGCAGGGAAGTAATAGTTGTATATTAGTCCCTGCGCTACATATGTGCAGGAAGTGCTTCGGTGCGTCGGGACATATTTGATCGATATCCGGAGTGTTGGGCGTTCGAAACACCGCCCTGCAAAGGGAGTGACGGAACACCGCCCGGATCTGTACACTTAGTTTGTCACGATGTGGGCATGCGTGGGCTGGTAACGAGAGCTGCCTCAGCTTTCGTCGTTTGTGGCACCTCTATGAAATAGTTTCACCGGAATATTGTCGCCCGCTGTGCACTGTACCTTCCGCTCCTGGTGACACTCCATTATGTACGCTCGATAATACCCTTATGGTGCACAACAAAAAAGTTGTAGCGGCATTTCTATGCCATCTGTCCCTCAGTGCGCCGACGGGTGTAATTATTTTACCTTTACGATGCTCTTGCAGCCAATTTAGATCAGTCATCGGTTGCACTCATGTCCACGAGCCTCTAAAAACAGGCACCGCCGGTACCTTGGTACCATCACAAGCGTGCGGATGATCGACGTGCGTTAGGCAAGCGTACAGTCTGGAATGTTAACCACACCCGTAGCGTAATGCGTCAAGCCAAGCGGAAGGCTAAAGGGGCTTCTGCTTCTACGTATTCGCCTGCCCCTCTGTGCGCCTTCTCGCCGTCGATTCCGGCAGAGGGGCCCTCTACAGACGCAGAGCGCATAATGGAAACGTCGGACAAAACATGAAGACGTAGACATCGGTGTGCACGGTAATTTTGGGCATGGTGCTCTCGTTAAGAAGCTGTGTATGCTACGTATTAAGCTCTCATGGCCGGGTCCACTTTTCGAGTGACCATATATGTAGTAAGTTCTGAAGAACCACATGCTGCACTGTGTCTATATCGTAAATCATGCATGTGATTCAGACAGAACGTATATACACAGCTGAGCTCAGCAAGAAGAGTGTTAGAAAATTGAGGCGCGAGCACCCCTGCGATCGGTCTGTCCGCCTGTTTATGTTTCTACGCCGTCAGCGCGTTCGCCTACGGGGATGAGGCTGCTGCACGGCGCTGTTCTAGATACTCTACGTCTTGGGTGCGGACGCCTGCAAGTGTCCGCCAGATCTCCGACTACCTCGTATACTACTTGCAGCAGGCCCGGGTATCTTTTCTGAGACGCATATTCGAATGCCACCTGCTACCCTGAATCGATCGCGGGTGATGCGTGAGCATTTAATTGTATCTCGTTTTGAGGCGTTCGCGCATGAGCTGCCGTTTACTGGGTCCAGTAACCCCTTCTCATTTAGACATACACAATGCATCCTCTGCCAACCCATCAAAGTCAACATTTCCCCTACGCCAGATTAGTGCGGGGAACTTTCTGTGGACTTCCGATGATACTACATCAGAGCTGTTTGACTGGACTCTCTTCCTCCCATCATCTCTTGTGCCATGTCACGAATCTAATCTATCGTTCTCGGCACGTTCCAGGGGGAGATGTGGGCACTTCGTGGTTCTGCAAGGTAGGAGGCGGGCGGCGTGTCTTGTGGTCTAGGTACGCTTCGTAAGGCTGGCCAGTCCAAAGTCGTAGCGCATCGCGTACAGTATTGCCTGCTTAGCACCTGGAGGGACGCCGCTCGACATACATATATACACGGTTGTGCAGAACATTCACATCCACGAGGAACGAACACGCTTCCCGCAGATACCCCGCGTAGGGGCTTTTGTCGAAGGTAGGCATTCAGCTCTATCGAACTGCACTCTCGTACAATAGGGCGTGCATAGCTGTCGGCTGTGCTGCAGCGGCCGTAAGTGTATGTGTTGTTTATTGCCTTCGCGCGGAAGGCACGCCCTCGCATATTTGTGTGCAGTTTACCTCCAATGTTGGCGAGCAGGTTTGCCTTAGATGCAGTTTTCACCGCCTAAAGTTGCATGCACACGTGCAGGAACGCTCGGGCTTCCGCTGATTCTGGGATATGCGCCATCAGTTTCTACAGCGGTCAAGGGGGTTCTCGGCAGAGACGACGACACCCAGGTGGGGCAGGCTCGTGAACTACGGCCGTCTGAAGCACCATCGCTGGACACACGCACTTGGAGCAGCGGCACACTCATGCCAAAAGAAAAATTCGATAAGACGGCAGCGTGTACCTAGCAGACACTCAGCAGAGGTTGCCTCACAGAGACCAAAGAAATTCGGTACTGATGAAGCAGCCAAGTCACCATGTGGAAGTCGCTCGAGCCGGGAACACACAGCGGGACGGCGAAGACACACGCAGCACAGCGCACACTTCCCACCCGACAGTGTCAACAGCGTACTATGCAACATGCGCCGCCTGCCACGCGGTGTGACGTAATCGTTCATACCTTTTTGTTTATTTTCCCCCGAATCTTCCGCTATATACGGACACAAAAGGAGTAAATTCAATGTGTATTTCATCTTTGTTCAGCTCCTTCCTAGCGTTTCTCTGAATTCTGGAGCTGCAGATACCGAAAGCGACCTTACTTCCGCGCAAATTCGCCGTAAGGGGAAAGCTTTGTGTGCTCGGTTCGCTGTATCGCACAGAGTCGTCTGTGCGGTTTGGAAGAGGGTGTGAAGCAGTGTCATGTGTGTCTCAGCTTGCATTAGTCCGATAAAGCTCATTTGGCGTGTTCATCTGCGTTTGTGTATCTCCTCCACGACAGCATTCGACATCGACTCCGCGCAAACTGGATTTCAAAGAAGAGGTTCCCCGCTGAGGATATGCCCGCTTTCTTCTGCGTGAAGGTGGATTTCTTCGTCGCCGCTTCTCAGCAAACGCACCATCCGTGTTTCGACGGCGTTGGCTTGGGTCTTGTTGATACCTCTTCCTGCTTCTGTAACAGTCTACTACGGAGCAACGCGTCGAATTGTGATCTTTACCCTTTTAACTTTCCAGGTGTGCTCTTTCTTCCTGCAGTGGATCAGGCTCCTGCCATTATCATCGGTGAGCGCTCCGAATTCGGGAATGGTGCGATGCGTACGGTCGTGGAAGCGCAGAAAATCCGCCGCATTATCAGTGGAATACGCCTTCCGGACTGGCGATCGGTAAAGTTATCTAGTCCAGAACTTTGCTTGTCGACACACGGCACCACACTGTGTACGCGTTGCCTCTCGCCTCCTCGAGAGACTGTCGGTACGGCAGCCTGTCCGACGATATCAAGCAGCGCCCACGTACCCTCTCAAACAGCGAAATCGAGCCTCAGCCGCGGTTGCAACGGCACCGCCACTAAAGTGGCAGAAGTCACGAAGCAAGCGCAAGCGGGGAAACAACAGCAGCATATGAGGCGACTATGAGGAATAACACCTGCATTGATCCTCGGGTGTGTTGAGTGGGCCGACGGAGGTGCAGATTAGTGGTATCAGAAATGCAGGTGTACCATATTGCACGAAAGTGCAGGAGAGAACCCATAGTGACATTGCACATATTATTGATATCTGCAGCTGTCGATCCTCCAGCCTTCACTTGAGGAAGTTCGCGGTTATGGCTCTTAGTCCGCTGCTCCCAGGTTTGAACTCTACCCCTAGCTGCTGGGCGTAACATATACAGGAGAAATTGCACTTGTACGTGAATTTCACTACGGCTGTGCGGCCCTTGTTCTTAAGAAGCGTAATGCCATTCAGGCACTTCGATTCTCTTTTGTGGAGTGCTCATAGTGCAAACTATCTTGAATCACGTCTCTTTTCCATCTTCACTTGTGCGAGATCCGGAAACTATCTCTTACGAGGCCTCTCTCATTATCTACCCCTATGGTCGGAAGGCATACTCCATGCCTGCACATCATGACCACGTGCCCTTCACCACCTGCGTCGAGAGGCCATGCTCACTTCTCGCTTGACTCATATATTATCTGCTCTTCGAGTATACCTTTAAATGATCTGTCTGTTCACCTCTGATACATGCTTCTTGCCTATGTTAAGTTCTTCATTCTACTGTCTCTCTCCTTCGCTTCAATCTGCTCCTTTGTCTTCGTCGCGGCGCCCCTCGCGCATCTTGGCTTCCTCTGTTTTCGGCCATTCTGACACTCAGTGCTTATTTCCCCTGGAATTTTCATTTGTCCTGCAATCCTCTTGTTTGCATACGCCCCGTCACCCTACTGTATGTTACAGTGCTGCTCGGCAGTTCTAAGGCGGGCCCCTTACGTTCCCGCAACAATGCCATCCGTCGCAAACGAGACTCTTTCTACTGGAGGAACTGAGGTCGGAGGACAAAAGCCATTTTCGGCGTCCTGCGTGCGTTCCCGCCCTTCTGTAAAGTTATTTGTTACGGACTTGGACGGCACGCTCCTTTCGTCGCTGAAAGTGTCAAAGCGTGCAATCGCTGCCTTCCGTCGGTTGCACCGACTGGGGGTACAGTGTGCGATAGCGACGGGCAGGCCGCTGAGCGGTGCCGTCTCTTGTATAGGAGAAGAGACTCTCCAGCAGCTTCATATGCCGCAGGGCCGACCCGGCATATATACCAATGGATCGCTCGTGATAGGGAAGAACGGAGAGCACCTGCATTCACATTGTATATCACAGGAGCAGACTCTGCAAATCCTCGCGTTGATCGAGAAGAATAATTGGTTGCACCGCGTCTCCGGCTACGGCGAAGATGGGATTTTTTGCCTCGTAGAGGACGAATTCACTCTCAATTTGCACAAGAGCTATGGGGAGACAGCACCACAAGTCCTAAGTAGAGAAGTATTTCAAAACACGCCACTGTGCAAAATCGCTGTCAATGCATCAAGTGAAGAGCTTCCAGAGATTCGACGTAAACTGGAGGAAGCGCTCGAGGGTACCGCTTTGCGTGTAGTGTGTCCTATTCCCTGCTCCGTAGAGATCTGCCCTGTAGAAGCTACGAAGGAAGCGGGTTTGCGCGTGCTGCTGCGACAACTGAATTTGCAACCCGAAGAGGTCTTTGCCATTGGGGACAGCGAAAATGACGTGGAAATGTTGCGCTTTGCAGGAGTTTCTGTCGCTGTAGGCAACGCCATGCCGGTTGCAAAGGATGCTGCCCAGTTTGTAACATGCAGCTGTGATGAAGACGCAGTTGCTAAGGCTGCCGAATGCGTAGCAGAAGTTCTCGAGGAACGGCAAGGCCACAGAGGACATGCTGCTGAGGGCGCAGAGAAGGAGGATGCAACAGCAGGTGAGGCACGCGTATACGCGGCGTAGGAAGCTCAGAAAAAGCTTCAGACACTACACGCACAAACGCGGCAGCTTCAGCAGGCCAGTACAATCAAAACATTCCAGGAAAGAGAAAGAGGGAGCAACGGAGCGCTAGAAGCGAATCTAGAGGGAAAAGGAAGCAGAATCTGCGCAGCAGCAAGAGTTTCGCAATTGAAGAAGTGGGAAGAGAACCAGGAGAGCGACATCAGTCATACGGGGGAAGGAGACAGTAGACGCAGCGGGAGAGGATAGCATGCTTTGAGTAGGACAGTAATGAAAATGTTAGGACGGAAGTGTGCGAGTGGTGTCATGTTAGCGCTCCCCGCAGGAAAGTGCATGTAAGAGTGCCAGGCTGAGAGGTATCGTACGTGAAGGCAATAGAGAGAAGGAGGGGACTGAAGCGGGAGGGGGCGAAGCCACTGCAGAGAAAAGAAGGAAGCGAGGGGGGGCAAGGCCAACGGTGAACCGCGGACACATACATAGTGAGCAGGGCTTACCAATACGGAGACACATCAGCTGAACAGTGGACGGTGTTAGCGCAAGGTAGATGCTGTGGCAGCAGGCAAGTACATAAGAGCAAGGACCAAAAGATAGAGGCTCTGAGACAGAAGAGAACCACATGGGCACGCGAGATGCAAGAGGCAGATACAAGGGGCTTGTATACAAAGCAAAGCGAACTGCAGAGGGAGATTTAGAGCTCGCACGAGAGGCTGAGATTCAAGAAAAGGAACTCAGGAGATGGAGATAGAGAAAGACACAGGGCACGGAAGGAAAATCGAGCACATGTCTTGAATAGAAGTCGAACTAAAGGCGCTGCAGCTATCGGCTCTGTATCCGCCTGTGAGTAATGGGAAATGGCCTTCACGGACCCGGCGACGATTATAATTCTACAGATATACTTACATACACCCATCTACACATGTATATGCTCAAATAGACATGCTTTTATTTGAGCTTCCTCTGAAGGCGGTGGTCATATATACGTGTGATATTCACAGAAGCGCCTACGCGTAGCGTACCTTGTGTATGCGCTGCCGGGGTGTGTGCGTGCGTGTGTACAGCGTCCAAGCAGCACACGCACACAGGAGCAGCAGCTTCACCGTCTGGACCACATCGGTGTTGAGTCGCACAGAGGAACCGACAACAGCAGAAGCCGCCATCGTGGTGCCGGCGCTGACGCTGCTCCAGTGCTGGCCGTGTGTGAAAGGGCAGATACTGACATGCGGCGTCCTGGTGTTTCAACCAAGGCTGCAACTTCAAAAGAACCAGTACAGTTTACCTCTCCGTCCGACGACCAGCTAGAATCCCTGGGGCGACGCTCCGAAGAGGAGACGTCTTGTTTTGAAGCGTCGCGGCTGCTCGTTTATATTTCTCTTCCTTTATCCAGTCGTCCACCATTTCTGGAAGCTACAGGAGCAGCGACAATGAGCCACACAGTACGGTGGATGGGTGCCAGCTTCTACTTCTGCTGCTTTTTGTCCAACTGTGGCCGCGGTGCCTACATGGGTGTGACAGCTCTGAATGACAGCACGCAACTACCACGTGGTATGTATACCTGCCAATATGCTGAGAGAGCTAGCTCCTGTTTCACAGCTGCATTTATATAGTTACAATGGACGGACATACGTGGCTCTATGGTCGCCTGTAGGATGTGCGTGTGTACTGACTACACGGGTCTTTTCCTCTCGGTCTGCACATACAATAAGCATGGAGGGATACGCAGGGAAATTGCTCACTGGAGGATGTGGGAAAGCCTTATGCCTTACCTCTAACATGGAGCTTATGTGTGCCAGTGGAAAGACGCGTGGAAATGGATGTTGATACCGTAGGTGCGAACAGGGAGCGCACACGAGGCCACAAAAGCGCTACACATCAATAATGGTGGAGATGACCCGGCACGCATTGATACGGAACAGCGTCGAGGAGCGTATTTTAAATGTCTGAGTGTGATTTTGTGTGCCATAGCACAGCCACATGCGTACAAGAGCGTGTGCTTGTATGTATGTTGTGTATGCTTGTATATGCGCCTAAAGTATGCATTTTCAGAACTTCTCACGCGCACAGGCAAAATTGTTGTTTGGAGACTCTCTCGATTTCACCCCTGTTTACATCACTAGTCAAATGTAGCCGTACCAGGCATGAGTAGTGCGTCTCAAGTCGCTCCGAACGCCGTCTCGTCCTCCTGGCAGAAATTGATGGTGAGGCGGTTGCGTCCGGAACAACACTGTAGGGCCCACACTGTAGAACAGATTTTTTGCGTTTTTCTCGCGGGAAAGATTATAGACGATCAAACATGGGGTTGCGAGTAACGGGCACGAGACACGCAGAGGGTGCAGCAGTAGCTCATGACATTACCGCAAAAAGTGACACTCAGCACTGGAGCAGGTGGCCGGCAGCGCAGCAGCAGGCTAGCAGTGTCTATATCAACGATGTGCACCAGGTCCACAATGCCAACGGCGTCGCCGCCGATAGCACAACACGAATAGCAGAGGAGGCTGACAAAGGTGTTACACGGTGGGAACAGCAACAACAGACCCCCTAAGAGTCGTGTAGCGGCATGTTCTGGTTATGCTCGGGGACGCCGCGGCGACTGCGTGTGGGCGTAAGGGCAGAACCCGCAATAGATGCAAAAGGTCGCTTCTATCGACTTACTTGTCGCACCTGTTGCAGAGGGAGGGGAGGCGAGAGGTTCGCATTTGCTGAAGGTCACGCTGCAGCTGTCCTCCGCGTGCTTGATACTGCGGTCTCTGGGAGTATTCATATCGCTGCTCTCCTTCCTGCACCTATTGCTCCTAGTGTACATGGATTTACGCTGTGCAAACGTTTCTACCCGCTGTCGTTGCGTTGGCTTTTTACGCCTCACGTACTGCATCGACGCTGCGTTTTATCCTGCACGAGTCATGACCCTGCGGCCACTGTTGCTGGGGCTACTGCCTTGTTGGTCGATCCCAACTAGTGTCTTCGAAAGTGAAAGGCGTCATGAAGCGGCTGAGGCGTTCCCAATTCCCCTGGGGACGCTTTTGACTGCCAATTGATCGTACCACGCGCTCTACAACGCCAGCAAGCCATGCACCGATAAGGTTATACCGTCGTTACTGAAACGCTGTGACAAACGTATGTCGCACGTAGCCGAGTAAAGCCTAGGTAGCCTCTGGCCTTCATACGCCTTCAAGAGTAAGGTCAAGCAAACGGAATGCGACTTTGGTGCCCCTTTGCCTGGAGGTTTCGTTTACGTTCCGTACAGTGTCAGGTAAAAGGTATGTTAGAGACTTAGACTAGCGTTGGAGAACATTGTTTCCACTCGGTAGTCCACGCTCAATCTTACCTTGTAAAAGCTCTCGTACCTACGGTTGTACCATCAAGCCTCTTCTTCCAAATGTACCTCCTAATGTAGAGAATATAACAAAGGACATACTGAAAGTAATTCCCTAGTACAGGTGGTTTGTTAGATCGGTTTTTGGGTGTAAAAAGGGGACTTTCTGAATTAAATTTGGAGCCATGTGCAGTATTGAATATGCGTCCGGGACCACATACCGCGAACGAGCGCGGTTTCCACACGCTAGGGCAGTATTTATCCTTGGCTCTGGCTCAGCGCCGTAGCTGTCTTAGGGCGCAACAGGAAGCCAGTCTTAGACGCAGCTCCTAGTTGTGCGCTCTCAAGCACTTAACGGACTGTCAGGGGGGCATACAGTAGTTACCCACATTAGTGGACAAACAGCTTCTGGATAAGAAAGGTGCCTTGAGCACCATATGTCGTGTGCGCGGGGCTTCCTCTGAGGGAGCGGTGCATCTATGTTCGCGCATGTGTACAGGGCGCGTCCGACTGTGCATTCCCACCAGAGCACCAAAAGCCGGTATGGTGTTGTGCATTGAGTTCTGGTTGAAGTTACGTGCCCGCATTCACGTTTCTTGGAAAACAGCTTTCACGATTTCATGATGCGTCAATTGAGCACACACGTTGGCACACTCTCATTATGGGACCGATAATAGGCACTCTCCAGGCTGTGATATGGTAATTATCCACGTGACGTGCCCCCGACTATAGAGGCAACGCGGACGATCAGATATGCAAACTTGAAAATCAATATATCTGCGTGGGGTGCCACTGCTACTGAGGGGAGGACCGCATGTGCCTAATCCCTCCTGCAGATTCCCCGCTTCAGTTACTTGCAGTGGGAGGCTTCAAACCGCGCGTATGGTTTCAAACGTGCAGAAAAGTGAAGGCATGTCTCTTTGAGACAAATCAGGGTGGATGTAGATAAATGTGAAATCACAGCTCACGCACGTAACGAACCTGTGCACACGATGTGCACTACAGACCCTGAAGTCCGTATGTCTCTAATACAGTCTATACGGTCACTATCGACCTGCCCCTACGCTCAAGCAGAATGACTCTTTCTTTATAGTTTCATTCTGGTGCCGGCTCTACAGAAGATAGGCCTGATTGTCAGAATCTTACCCTTGACATCGTTCACATGCGTTGGGACGCAACCCGGTCATCACCTTTATCGGAGGAACCCGTCTTGTGGCCGCACAGACCCACCGTTACATATAATCCAGCTACGCCAGTTCCCCGGGTCTGTGCGGCCGCAAGGGCCACTGCAGTCCACTTTGCTACTACGCCAGTCCTTGAAGCGTACATTTATCCGTGTGCAACATCATGGCCTACGCCTGGAGACGCAAAACCTCGCGTGTTCGCAAAGCACGCTAGCCCGGACTTTAGCAATATTTCAATAACCGGAATTCCTCAGTCGCCCTAGTTGAATTTAGAGTCTGTCAGCCGGTCGGGCCACGGGTCGCACAATCCATAATACTACCCAGCATACAGTGCTGGCAGGTGCGGAGACACGCGTCCAAGAATGCGTCTCCGGAGGAATCATGGAGGCAGAGATGACGCATATCTGCATGTTGGGCAAAGAGATAATGCTTTGTTTGATATCGTTTCGGATGGAGGTTTTTACATAGCGCCGGTAGATGTGCGTAGGACGGGACATCTGCCCGTACATATACACTGGGCACTGCACATCATAGGTGCCGTCACCACTGAGATGCTACTCGGAGCAGCTATACTGACAGATAGGAATGGTGCGGCAGCAACCGTAATAAGCGCATAAAGCAGGGACATCAGAACGCCCACCGTCCTGCACTTGCTGCCGTGGAAGCTTCAAAACAGGGAAAGCTCACATTTTCCATCACAGAGTGGCCGGGGAAACCAAGCAGAGTTTCTTTGGTCGCATGGATAACGAGACTGTAGCACTGATCATGCAAAAAGAGGTTAATGAGCACCTGAGCGGCTTGCACACACGCCAGCCTACTTCAACTCCTGGCAAACTGCGGCTCTACGACACGCCGGTTACGACATGTAGCCTGAACCTTGCGAGCGCAGCGCCGAGATGGATTTTCTGTGGGGGACTGACTACAGACGCAATGTGTGTAGAACAAGGGGGCCCGTCCCACTACGTCATATAAGCCCTTCAATACCCGGTGTCGAGAAGCGGACTGGCAGCCGGCCTACAACTCGGGTGAGTATCCCCGGTCAGCAACGGATACGGTGTCAACTACAGCAGAGGTGGCCCAGCAAGCCTCAGTAATATGAGTCTCAGGAGCTTTGCAAGAAGATTCGCAGGAGGAGAGTAGATCTAGCAAAAAGAATCTGGGCTGTTTCGAAGCCGGAGAGGAGCACCAAGCAACACTACAATGCAAAGGTTACTGCTTCTACGAACTGCCGAAGCACCCACAGCCGCCGAAGGCCTACACAGCGGGATAGTCGCTTCAGCCCAAATCACAGACACTTCTGCAGCACGAAGGGCAGGCACACGCGCAGCGCAGTCAGCAGGAGCAAGCGCGCTCGCGCAACACAGCGTAATGTCTCTTGTCCTCTTCACATTGCAAGGAGCTCGACGCAGCGGGGGCAGCGTCTGCATACAGACATGCGGCCTGCATGTCGCTGTTCCCCTGGTCAATAAACTTTTATTTC